>NC_042996.1:1909621-2017121 GCF_901001165.1 Salmo trutta
TCTCTGTTTCCCTCTTCCTCCCTCTGTCTATATGTTTACCTGTCATGTCCTGTCTTCCTCTCTTCCTCCCTCTTCCTCCCTCTGTCTATATGTTTACCTGTCATGTCCTGTCTCCCTCTCTGTGTCTCTCTTCCTCCCTCTGTCTATATGTTTACCTGTCATGTCCTGTCTTCCTCTCTGTTTCTCTCTTCCTCCCTCTGTCTATGTTTACCTGTCATGTCCTGTCTCTTAACCCTCTCTGGTTCTCTCTTCCACAGACATGCAGAGCTCTGAGCATCTCTAACAGGCAGCACTCTGTGGAACCATGGACTCTTCTTGTTCTGAGTCCCAGTCCCAGGGCGACGGTGAGAAAGCTCTGGTGAGTACACGCCCCATCCCTCCTCTCTTGGGCAGGGAAATGTCACCTCACAACTCGCAGGAGCATCACGTCCCTTTTGTCTGGACTCAGGCCTATTAGCTCTGGGCTTCTTGTCTTGTAAAGCCCAGTTATAAAGCCCAGTTATAAAGCCTTCGTCTTATTGTGGTGCTCAGGGCCCTGGATGTCTTCCTCATTGGTGGCTTTGTCTTATGTCATGTCCTTACCAGTGATGATGACAGGGGTGTGTTCAGTTCAGGGCTCTGTGTCTTAATGATGTCCTACGGTGCTCATGTTCCTAGCCTGCCACCGGCTTTGGCAGTCCCACACTGAGTCACGGTTTCAGGCACTTGTGCCGGACATTAAAGGTCGCTTAGCCTCTCACTTTCATGCCTCGTGGGAATGCCAACAGCAGAGAGAGGAATATGAAGTGGTGAACGAACGAAGAAGATGAAAACCTGGAGAAGATCAGACCTGTCTAGTCCTTTCACATACACACCATGTCCACACTACACACCATGTCCACACTACACACCATGTCCACACTACACACCATGTCCACACTACACACCATGTCCACACTACACACCATGTCCACATACACACCATGTCCACATACACACCATGTCCACACTACACACCATGTCCACACTACACACCATGTCCACACTACACACCATGTCCACACTACACACCATGTCCACACTACACACCATGTCCACACTACACACCATGTCCACATACACACCATGTCCACATACACACCATGTCCACACTACACACCATGTCCACATACACACCATGTCCACATACACACCATGTCCACATACACACCATGTCCACATACACACCATGTCCACACTACACACCATGTCCACACTACACTGTCCACACCTACACACCATGTCCACACTACACACCATGTCCACACTACACACCATGTCCACACTACACACCATGTCCACATACACACCATGTCCACACTACACATCATGTCCACACTACACACCATGTCCACGTACACACTACACACCTTGTCCACACTACACACCATGTCCACACTACACACCTTGTCCACACTACACACCATGTCCACACTACACACCATGTCCACACTACACACCATGTCCACGTACACACCATGTCCACACTACACACCATGTCCACGTGCACCTAGCTATACCAACAGCTATACCCACATATATACCAACAGCTATACCCACAGCTATACCCATATATATACCAACAGCTATACCCACATATATACCAACAGCTATACCCACATATATACCAACAGCTATACCCACCTATATACCAACAGCTATACCCACATATATACCAACAGCTATACCCACATATATACCAACAGCTATACCCACATATATACCAACAGCTATACCCACATATATACCAACAGCTATACCCACATATATACCAACAGCTATACCCACATATATACAAACAGCTATACCAACAGCTATACCCACATCTATACCCACAGCTATACCCACATATATACCAACAGCTATACCCACATATATACAAACAGCTATACCCACATATATACCAACAGCTATACCAACAGCTATACCCACATATATACCAACAGCTATACCCACATATATACCAACAGCTATACCAACAGCTATACCCACAGCTATACCCACATATATACCAACAGCTATACCCACATATATACCAACAGCTATACCCACATATATACCAACAGCTATACCCACATATATACCAACATCTATACCCACATATATACCAACAGCTATACCAACAGCTATACCCACATATATACCAACAGCTATACCCACATATATACCAACAGCTATACCAACAGCTATACCCACATATATACCAACAGGCATATATACCAACAGCTATACCAACTATACCAACAGCTATACCCACATATATACCAACAGCTATACCCACATATATACCACAGCTATACCCACATATATACCAACAGCTATACCCACATATATACCAACAGCTATACCCACATATATACCAACAGCTATACCCACATATATACAAACAGCTACACCAACAGCTATACCCCACATATATACCAACAGCTATACCCATATATATACCAACAGCTCTACCCACATATATACCCAACAGCTATACCCCACATATATACCAACAGCTATACCCACCATATATACCAACAGCTATACCCAAATATATACCAACAGCTATACCCACATATATACCCACAGCTATACCCATATATATACCAACAGCTATACCCACATATATACCAACAGCTATACCCACATATATACCAACAGCTATACCCACATATATACCAACAGCTATACCCACATATATACCAACAGCTATAACCACATATATACCAACAGCTATACCCACATCTATACCAACAGCTATACCCACATCTATACCAACAGCTATACCCACATATATACCAACAGCTATACCCAAATATATACCAACAGCTATACCCACATATATACCAACAGCTATACATATATACCAACAGCTATACCCACATATATACCAACAGCTATACCCACAGCTATACCCACATATATACCAACAGCTATACCCACATACACTGCTCAAAAAAATAAAGGGAACACTTAAACATCATATCCTAGATCTGAATGAAAGAAATAATCTTATTAAATACTTTTTTCTTTACATAGTTGAATGTGCTGACAACAAAATCACACAAAAATAATCAATGGAAATCCAATTTATCAACCCATGGAGGTCTGGATTTGGAGTCACACTCAAAATTAAAGTGGAAAACCACACTACAGGCTGATTCAACTTTGATATAATGTCCTTAAAACAAGTCAAAATGAGGCTCAGTAGTGTGTGTGGCCTCCACGTGCCTGTATGACCTCCCTACAACGCCTGGGCATGCTTCTGATGAGGTGGCGGATGGTCTCCTCAGGGATCTCCTCCCAGACCTGGACTAAAGCAACCGCCAACTCCTGGACAGTCTGTGGTGCAACGTGGCGTTCGTGGATGGAGCGAGACATGATGTCCCAGATGTGCTCAATTGGATTCAGGTCTGGGGAACGGGCGGGCCAGTCCATAGCATCAATGCCTTCCTCTTGCAGGAACTGCTGACACACTCCAGCCACATGAGGTCTAGCATTGTCTTGCATTAGGAGGAACCCAGGGCCGTCAGGGCAGTCAGGCTACCTCTGGCGAGCACATGGAGGGCTGTGCGGCCCCCCAAAGAAATGCCACCCCACACCATGACTGACCCACCGCCAAACCGGTCATGCTGGAGGATGTTGCGGGCAGCAGAACATTCTCCACGGCGTCTCCAGACTCTGTCACGTCTGTCACATGTGCTCAGTGTGAACCTGCTTTCATCTGTGAAGAGCACAGGGCGCCAGTGGCGAATTTGCCAATCTTGGTGTTCTCTGGCAAATGCCAAACGTCCTGCACGGTGTTGGGCTGTAAGCACAACCCCCACCTGTGGACGTCGGGCCCTCATACCACCCTCATGGAGTCTGTTTCTGACCGTTTGAGCAGACACATGCACATTTGTGGCCTGCTGGAGGTCATTTTACAGGGCTCTGGCAGTGCTTCTCCTGCTCCTCCTTGCACAAAGGCGGAGGTAGCGGTCCTGCTGCTGGGTTGTTGCCCTCCTATGGCCTCCTCCACGTCTCCTGATGTACTGGCCTTTCTCCTGGTAGCGCCTCCATGCTCTGGACACTACGCTGACAGACACAGCAAACCTTCCTGCCACAGCTCGCATTGATGTGCCATCCTGGATGAGCTGCACTACCTGAGCCACTTGTGTGGGTTGTAGACTCCGTCTCATGCTACCACTAGAGTGAAAGCACCGCCAGCATTCAAAAGTGACCAAAACATCAGCCAGGAAGCATAGGAACTGAGAAGTGGTCTGTGGTCCCCACCTGCAGGACCACTCCTTTATTGGGGGTGTCTTGCTAATTGCCTATAATTTCCACCTGTTGTCTATTCCATTTGCACAACAGCATGTGAAATTTATTGTCAATCAGTGTTGCTTCCTAAGTGGACAGTTTGATTTCACAGAAGTGTGATTGACTTGGAGTTACATTGTGTTGTTTAAGTGTTCCCTTTATTTTTTTGAGCAGTGTATATACCAACAGCTATACCCACAGCTATACCCACATATATACCCACATATATACCAACAGCTATATCCACATATATACCAACAGCTATACCCACATATATACCAACAGCTATACCCACATATATACCAACAGCTATACCCACATATATACCAACAGCTATACCCACATATATACCAACAGCTATACCCACATATATACCAACAGCTATACCCACATATATACCAACAGCTATACCCACATATATACCAACAGCTATACCCACATATATACCAACAGCTATACCCACATATTCACCAACAGCTATACCAACATGTATACCAACAGCTATACCCACATGTATACCAACAGCTATACCCACATATATACCAACAGCTATACCCCCATCTATACCCACATCTATACCCACATCTATACCAACAGCTATACCAACAGCTATACCCACATATACACCAACAGCTATACCAACATGTATACCAACAGCTATACCCACATATATACCCACATATATATACCAACAGCTATACCAACAGCTATACCCACATATATACCCACATATATATACCAACAGCTATACCAACAGCTATACCCACATATACACCAACAGCTATACCAACATGTATACCCACAGCTATACCCACATATATACCCACATATATACCAACAGCTATACCAACATGTATACCAACAGCTATACCCATATATACCCACATATATACCAACAGCTATACCCACATCTATACCCACATCTATACCCACATATACACCCACATATATACCCACATATATACCAACAGCTATACCCACATATATACCAACAGCTATACCAACATCTATACCAACAGCTATACCCACATATACACCAACAGCTAAACCAACATGTATACCAACAGCTATACCCACATATACACCAACAGCTAAACCAACATGTATACCAACAGCTATACCCACATATATACCAACAGCTATACCCACATATATACCAACAGCTATACCCACATATATACCAACAGCTATACCCACATATATACCAACAGCTATACCCACATATATACCAACAGCTATACCCACAGCTATACCCACAGCTATACCCACAGCTATACCCACAGCTATACCAACAGCTATACCAACATCTATACCCAAATATATACCAACAGCTATACCCACATATATACCAACAGCTATACCCACAGCTATACCCACAGCTATACCCACATCTACACCAACAGCTATACCAACAGCTATACCCACATGTATACCAACAGCTATACCAACAGCTATACCCACATATATACCAACAGCTATACCAACATGTATACCAACAGCTATACCCACATGTATACCAACAGCTATACCCACATATATACCAACAACTATACCCACATATATACCCACATATATACCCACAGCTATACCAACAGCTATACCCATATATATACCAACAGCTATACCCACATATATACCAACAGCTATACCCACATATATACCAACAGCTATACCCACATATATACCAACAGCTTTACCCACATATATACCCACATATATACCCACAGCTATACCAACAGCTATACCCACATATATACCAACAGCTATACCCACATATATACCAACAGCTTTACCCACATATATACCCACATATATACCCACAGCTATACCCACAGCTATACCAACAGCTATACCCATATATATACCCACATATATACCCACATATATACCAACAGCTATACCCACATATATACCAACAGCTATACCCACATATTTACCAACAGCTATACCCACATATATACCAACAGCTATACCAACAGCTATACCAACAGCTATACCAACAGCTATACCCACAGCTATACCCATATATATACCAACAGCTATACCCACATATATACCAACAGCTATACCAACAGCTATACCAACAGCTATACCAACAGCTATACCCATATATATACCAACAGCTATACCAACAGCTATACCCACAGCTATACCCATATATATACCAACAGCTATACCCACATATATACCAACAGCTATACCCGCATATATACCAACAGCTATACCCAAATATATTCCAACAGCTATACCCACATATATACCAACAGCTATACCAACATGTATACCAACAGCTATACCCACATATATACCAACAGCTATACCCACATATATACCAACAGCTATACCCAAATATATACCAACAGCTATACCCACAGCTATACCCATATATATACCAACAGCTATACCCACATATATACCAACAGCTATACCCACATATATACCAACAGCTATACCCACAGCTATACCAACAGCTATACCCATATATATACCCACATATATACCCACATATATACCCACATATATACCAACAGCTATACCCACATATATACCAACAGCTATACCCACATATTTACCAACAGCTATACCCACATATATACCAACAGCTATACCAACAGCTATACCAACAGCTATACCAACAGCTATACCCACAGCTATACCCATATATATACCAACAGCTATACCCACATATATACCAACCGCTATACCAACAGCTATACCAACAGCTATACCCACAGCTATACCCATATATATACCAACAGCTATACCAACAGCTATACCCACAGCTATACCCATATATATACCAACAGCTATACCCACATATATACCAACAGCTATACCCACATATATACCAACAGCTATACCCACATATATACCAACAGCTATACCCAAATATATTCCAACAGCTATACCCACATATATACCAACAGCTATACCAACATGTATACCAACAGCTATACCAACATGTATACCAACAGCTATACCCACATATATACCAACAGCTATACCCACATATATACCAACAGCTATACCCAAATATATACCAACAGCTATACCCACAGCTATACCCATATATATACCAACAGCTATACCCACATATATACCAACAGCTATACCCACATATATACCAACAGCTATACCCACATATATACCAACAGCTATACCCACATATATACCAACAGCTATACCCATATATATACCAACAGCTATACCCACATATATACCCATATATATATCAACAGCTATACCCACAGCTATACCAACAGCTATACCCACATATATACCAACAGCTATACCCACATCTATACCCACAGCTATACCCACAAATATACCCACAGCGTATAATACATCTATACCCACAGCTATACCCACATCTATACCCACAGTGTAGAACACAGCTATACCCACAGCTATACCCACAGTGTAGAACACATCTATACCCACATCTATACCCACATCTATACCCACAGCTATACACATGCTGGCATATAAACACAAAATACACAAACACATTGTATGTTGTATGTTGTATCATCATCGGCGATCACTCAAGTCCAGTATGTTTGCCCTCCAGTATGATTGCCCTCCAGTATGATTGCCCTCCAGTATGATTGCCCTCCAGTATGTTTGCCCTCCAGTATTTTTGCCCTCCAGTATTTTTGCCCTCCAGTATGATTGCCCTCCAGTATGATTGTCCTCCAGTATGATTGTCCTCCAGTATGATTGTCCTCCAGTATGATTGTCCTCCATGGGGACTTCTATGTGTGGGTCTTCAGACAGCTGTAGAGGCTGAGGTGAGATCCTCAGGCTCTGTTACAGTGTGGGCATGTGTGAGTGATGTTTGTGATGATGGTTGGGTCTTCCTGGTGTTGAGTCTGTCCTTGTGAACCTGCTGCTTGTTCTCTGTCAGAGCCCCAGGTGTTGCAAGTCCCCCATAAACAGGGAGTGTCCCTCCCTCCCTCTGAATCTGTCAGACAGTGTGCTCATTAAGATAGTACCCATATCAGGGACAAGCAAGCGGTTGGTTGGTTCAATACTAATGAGATTACAGGCTGAGTTTGGCCCTGTATAATTTCCTCCCTTAAAACCCTTCAGAAGAATCTCAATATCGAATGTTTGTTTTAGCGCAATGTTCGCAGAATTAAGGTTGTCATTTTGTTTTGGAGCGTTCTGTGTTTTTGGTCTCGTCTCCTTCGCTCTTTCTCTGTTGTGTGCACTGTGTCACCTTCCCACTCCCCAGACACCAAGCCCCCCTCCTCCTGCTGTGTGTACTGTGTCACCTTCCCACTCCCCAGACACCAAGCCCCCCTCCTCCTGCTGTGTGTACTGTGTCACCTTCCCACTCCACAGACACCAACCCCTCCTCCTGCTGTGTGCACTGTGTCACCTTCCCACTCCACAGACACCAAGCCCCCCTCCTCCTGCTGTGTGTACTGTGTCCCTTCCCACTCCACAGACACCAAGCCCTCCTCCTGCTGTGTGCACTGTGTTACCTTCCCACTCCACAGACACCAAGCCCTCCTCCTCCTGCTGTGTGTACTGTGTCACCTTCCCACTCCACAGACACCAAGCCCCCTCCTCCTCCTGCTGTGTGTACTGTGTCACCTTCCCACTCCCCAGACACCAACCCCTCCTCCTCCTGCTGTGTGCACTGTGTCACCTTCCCACTCCACAGACACCAAGCCCCCTCCTCCTCCTGCTGTGTGTACTGTATCACCTTCCCACTCCACAGACACCAACCCCTCCTCCTCCTGCTGTGTGTACTGTCACCTTCCCACTCCACAGACACCAAGCCCCCCTCCTCCTGCTGTGTGTACTGTGTCACCTTCCCACTCCACAGACACCAACCCCCCCTCCTCCTGCTGTGTGTACTGTGTCCCTTCCCACTCCACAGACACCAACCCCTCCTCCTCCTGCTGTGTGCACTGTGTCACCTTCCCACTCCACAGACACCAAGCCCCCTCCTCCTGCTGTGTGTACTGTGTACCTTCCCACTTCACAGACACCAACCCCTCCTCCTCCTGCTGTGTGTACTGTGTCACCTTCCCACTCCACAGACACCAACCCCTCCTCCTCCTGCTGTGTGTACTGTCACCTTCCCACTCCACAGACACCAACCCCTCCTCCTCCTGCTGTGTGTACTGTGTACCTTCCCACTTCACAGACACCAACCCCTCCTCCTCCTGCTGTGTGTACTGTGTACCTTCCCACTCCACAGACACCAACCCCTCCTCCTGCTGTGTGTACTGTCACCTTCCCACTTCACAGACACCAAGCCCCCCTCCTCCTGCTGTGTGTACTGTGTCCCTTCCCACTTCACAGACACCAAGCCCTCCTCCTGCTGTGTGTACTCTGCAGCCTGCTACAATAAGTGAGTCATTATTAGTGGATGTAAGTTGTTACTGATTCTGGGTACATAAAAGGTCATTTTCATCGACAGATCAGTGATCTGAATTCATTAGATTATTGCTGACTGTTTGAAATGCAGTGTTTTAACCTTTAATTGTGCAACAAGGCTTATCTAGAGAGAACGTTTAAAAAAATTGAGATATATATCGGGAATCACCCATACATTTAAAAAAAAAAAAAACGAGCTATGATTTTTAGGCCTTATGGCTCAGCCCTCAGCCTTCTGGTATTGGAGAAACAGTATCTCAATTGAATCATAATCCTCGTTGGCTTTTCTTGCAGCAGATGTGAAGGCAATTAACTCCCGATGACTCCTATGATGACAGAACAGGCTGTCTCTCCTCAGGGGTTTAACACAGTGGCATCAGTGGGATTATACAGTAACAGGACAAAGACTCTGTCTGAGCCTCCCGACTGGCGCAGTGGTCTAAGGCGCTGGAGGCGTCACTACAGATCCGGGTTCCATCCCGGGCTGTCTTGCAGCCGGCCGCGACCGGGAAACTCATGAGGCGGCACACAATTGGCCCAGCGTCGTCTGGGTTAAGGGAGGGTTTGGCTGGCTGGGATGTCCTCGTCCCATCGCGCTCTAGCGACTCCTTGTGGAGGCCGGGCACCTGCACACTGACTTCAGTCGCCAGCTCTCCCGAATCCGTATGGGACAAGACTGTAACTACCGAAATTGGGGAAAAAAGGGGGGAAAAAGTACCCCCCCAAAAATAAATAAAAAGACCCTGTCTTCGTCCCAAATGACACCCTATTCCTGATGGAGCAGTACTTTAGACCAGAGCCCTATGGGCCAAAGTAGTGCACTATATAGGGAATAGGGTGCCATTTGGGGCATATATCCTTTCTATTCCTCTCAGATAATGAGGGAGCAGGTTAGACTTTAATTGTTGGAATATTTCAGTGTGGGAGTTTCGCTGAATGGTCTCCTGAGACTGCGATGCTGACGAAGTGCCTTCCTACGGTCCACAAATGACAAGAGCTGCTGTTGTGGCAGGACTGTGCAAGACTCACCAGTGGGTTTATTGTGGATGGCGTTTCTTGCTGTTGTTTACTGAAACATGAGAGGGATTAGCAGCCAACACAAAAACAAAGATCAGGGTAGCTGGGATTCGCTCCAACACTGTCCCAAATTATCTGCACAGTAAGGAACAGTTTATTGAAGGCTTTCAGTGGTCTGGGCTGGAGTCCAGTTTCTGACAGACCACTTCCAGCATCTTCTATTAGGCTGCTTCCCTTAGTCACTTATACCAGACCTGACACACACGCGCTCACACACACACACACACACACACACACACACACACACACACACACACACACACACACACACACACCACACAAACGCTCACACGCTCACACACACACACGCTCTCTCACTCACTCTCTCACACACACACACACACACACACACACACACACACACACACACACACACACACACACACACACACACACACACACACACACTCCTACTGCAGTACCAGTAGTTTGTGCAGGTTGAGTAATAGAGGTCTTCCCATGATGGTGAACAGAAGAAGAAAGGAAAGTTTCTTCTTCTCTGTTTGTAACATTGAAAGAGAGGACGACTCCATAAGAAAGGCCTCTTGATGTCTCTTCCCTGGTTGACAGCAGGTCTAATTCTACAGTTATATAGGGCACAACACAGCCCTAATTGATTGGTTGACAATAGGTCTAATTCTACAGTTATATAGGACACAACACAGCCCTAATTGATTGGTTGACAGCAGGTCTAATTGTACAGTTATATAGGACACAACACAGCCCTAATTGATTGGTTGACAGCAGGTCTAATTCTACAGTTATATAGGACACAACACAGCCCTAATTGATTGGTTGACAATAGGTCTAATTCTACAGTTATATAGGACACAACACAGCCCTAATTGATTGGTTGACAGCAGGTCTAATTCTACAGTTATATAGGGCACAACACAGCCCTAATTGATTGGTTGACAATAGGTCTAATTCTACAGTTATATAGGACACAACACAGCCCTAATTGATTGGTTGACAGCAGGTCTAATTCTACAGTTATATAGGACACAACACAGCCCTAATTGATTGGTTGACAGCAGGTCTAATTCTACAGTTATATAGGACACAACACAGCCCTAATTGATTGGTTGACAGCAGGTCTAATTCTACAGTTATATAGGACACAACACAGCCCTAATTGATTGGTTGACAGCAGGTCTAATTCTACAGTTATATAGGACACAACACAGCCCTAATTGATTGGTTGACAGCAGGTCTAATTCTACAGTTATATAGGGCACAACACAGCCCTAATTGATTGGTTGATAACAGGTCTAATTCTACAGTTATATAGGACACAACACAGCCCTAATTGATTGGTTGACAACAGATCTAATTCTACAGTTATATAGGGCACAACACAGCCATAATTGATTGGTTGATAACAGGTCTAATTCTACAGTTATATAGGACACAACACAGCCCTATTTGATTGGTTGATAACAGGTCTAATTCTACAGTTATATAGGACACAACACAGCCCTAATTGATTGGTTGACAACAGATCTAATTCTACAGTTATATAGGGCACAACACAGCCCTAATTGATTGGTTGACAACAGGTCTAATTCTACAGTTATATAGGGCACAACACAGCCCTAATTGATTGGTTGACAACAGATCTAATTCTACAGTTATATAGGGCACAACACAGCCCTAATTGATTGGTTGACAACAGGTCTAATTCTACAGTTATATAGGGCACAACACAGCCCTAATTGATTGGTTGACAACAGATCTAATTATACAGTTATATAGGGCACAACACAGCCCTAATTGATTGGTTGACAACAGATCTAATTCTACAGTTATATAGGGCACAACACAGCCCTAATTGATTGGTTGACAACAGGTCTAATTCTACAGTTATATAGGACACAACACAGCCCTAATTGATTGGTTGACAACAGATCTAATTCTACAGTTATATAGGACACAACACAGCCCTAATTGATTGGTTGACAACATATCTAATTCTACAGTTATATAGGGCACAACACAGCCCTAATTGATTGGTTGACAACAGATCTAATTCTACAGTTATATAGGACACAACACAGCCCTAATTGATTGGTTGATAACAGATCTAATTCTACAGTTATATAGGACACAACACAGCCCTAATTGATTGGTTGATAACAGATCTAATTCTACAGTTATATAGGACACAACACAGCCCTAATTGATTGGTTGATAACAGATCTAATTCTACAGTTATATAGGACACAACACAGCCCTAATTGATTGGTTGACAATAGGTCTAATTCTACAGTTATATAGGACACAACACAGCCCTAATTGATTGGTTGACAACAGATCTAATTCTACAGTTATATAGGACACAACACAGCCCTAATTGATTGGTTGACAACAGATCTAATTCTACAGTTATATAGGACACAACACAGCCCTAATTGATTGGTTGACAACAGGTATAATTCTACAGGATCGAAAACGGGCATTTTTGCAATGTTTTTCCCACTGCCGTCTATTCAGTTTGACTGTGGCAGTCCGACGAAAACCCCCAAAATCGTGTGTGTGTGTGTGTGTGTGTGTGTGTGTGTGCGTGTGCGCGCGTATCTGGCCACTGTCTCCAAATGCTAACTTTTTAGCATTTGTGGCACAAAACCCAAAGCAAGTCAATATCCCCAATATTTGAATGTTTTATTTGAGGTGAACTATCCCTTTATACATAGTAATTTGAAGTCAGGTTCAGCGGAGTTCTCAGCACAGATTTGTTCTTTAACCTAATTAAAGTGGTTAGTATTATACTGCAAATGAGCCTCTGATCACTCGTTGTGGTGAATACGAAATGTTTGTTTGTCTGGAGTTTAGTAGGGGCAAATCTCTGTTCTTCTGTTGTCTCCTCCCTCAGCTGAGTGTGAGAAACCGGCTAGGTTTTGTGGCGGTGCAAATCAACTTACTTTCTTTCTGCTTAGGCCTAACCCCAGGGCCTGTGTCCCTCTTCACAGGAATCATGACCCTTCTCAACAGGCTAAATTTATACTGTACCAGTATTTTTTCATTTAACCTTTATTTAACTAGGCAAGTCAGTATAGAAAACATTCTTATTTACAATGACAGCCTACCTCGGCCAAACCCGGACGACGCTGGGCCAATTGTGCGCCGCCCTATGGGACTCCCAATCACGGCCAGTTGTGATACAGTCTGGAATTGAACCAGGCTCTGTAGTGACGCCTCAAGCACTGAGACACAGTGCCTTAGACCGCTGCGCCACTCAGGAGCCCTGAAAGTATCTTTGTGCAGGTGGTGAATGAGACTGTATAGCATCACAGCAGTTTCTTTTCTTCAACAGTGTACCTCACTGATCTACATTTATAGGGGTGGGTTGTGGAAATTTAGCTCGCTAGTGTTTTTTCCACCAAATAAATGTTTTTCTCTAGCACCAGTCATTATGCTAGAATTTGCCTTATTGATGTAAAATGACATCTCTGGTACTTTTGAGACTGACTGGGTTTGAACCTGGGTCTCCTGTGCACCACAACATTGTGTTAGCCCACTGAGCTGAAGCCACTGAATGATGCTGGGAGGTCTTCAAGTTGAGACAGTTCTCACCTCATTTGCTCACTTTGTATATAGACTTATTTTTCTACTGTATTATTGACTGTATGTTTGTTTTACTCCATGTGTAACTCTGTGTTGTTGTGTGTGTCGAACTGCTTTGCTTTATCTTGGCCAGGTCGCAGTTGTAAATGAGAACTTGTTCTCAACTTGCCTACCTGGTTAAATAAAGGTGAAATAAAATAAATAAACAGTTATGGTCAATGGAACGGCTTTTAAAGCAGATCACTTTTGGAGCGTTGATGGCCAGACCCAATCTCTGGATGGCGGGTTTCCAAACCGCTCTCAAAACAACCATGTTTTGCTATGTTTGTCCGTTGACGATACTTGCAGCTCGGTCTCAAAGGTGCAATTACCTTTCGTGAAATACACCTTGTGGAAGCAAACAGCTGTATCACCTAGCGTTACTTAGCTCGTGTGGAAGGCCAGCAATAAGCCACTGAAGGAGTGCAAACATCTATTGAAGTTGCCTTTCTAGGCACAACCCACGCCAGATACAGGAAGTCATGCAGGCTTGTTGTTTCTATGGATGCATCACAAATGGTACCCTATTCCCTATATAGTGCACTACTTTTGACCAGGACCCTATGGGATGCAGCCTGTGTCATCATGCCAGCTAGTGTTCAGCCTGGCCCTATGTAGAAAAGTCGGAAAACAAAATGTGTCTAATAATAGCAGTTTTCTCCCCATGTGATCACAATTAGTTTATGTGGAATGTAGATGGTTTTTGTTGTATGACGCCCCCTGAAAAAATAAGATGCCTCATTCTGTACCCTTGGAGTTTAACCCTGACTTTAAACCAGGGCCTTCAGTGTAACCCTGACTTTAAACCAGGGCCTTCAGTGTAGCCCTGACTTTAAACCAGGGCCTTCAGTGTAACCCTGACTTTAAACCAGGGCCTTCAGTGTAACCCTGACTTTAAAACAGGGCGTTCAGTGTAACCCTGACTTTAAACCATGGCCTTCAGCGTAACCCTGACTTTAAACCAGGGCCTTCAGCGTAACCCTGACTTTAAACCAGGGCCTTCAGCGTAACCCTGACTTTAAACCAGGGCCTTCAGCGTAACCCTGACTTTAAACCAGGGCCTTCGGTGTAACCCTGACTTCAAAACAGGGCTTTCAGTGTAACCCTGACTTTAAACCAGGGCCTTCAGCGTAACCCTGACTTTAAAACAGGGCCTTCGGTGTAACCCTGACTTTAAACCAGGGCCTTCGGTGTAACCCTGACTTTAAAACAGGGCCTTCGGTGTAACCCTGACTTCAAAACAGGGCTTTCAGTGTAACCCTGACTTCAAAACAGGGCTTTCAGTGTGGTCTTAAGCCCCTGACACCAGACCACGTTAGGCCCTCTGTCTATGCTCCTACTATCTGTCTCCTTTCTCCTTGAAATTCCGCCCCTCTTTAAAGAATAATAAAATAAAACAGGGCATTCACCGTGGTTGAATCTCTCCACCGTACCTCTACCTGCTGCACCCGCTCCTCCAGAGGCTCCTCGAAACCAGCCCAAATGAATGGCCTTTCCTTTGACCCAGTTGGCACTCTTCCAAGTTCACTTCTTTTTTGGCTTTTTTAGTTGCCCCATTGATCACTTCATTGCTGGCAAATGAACATTTATTGGGAGGAGAGGAGAGCCACACTGTTTTTGTGAAACCACTTAAGACATCGTCCCCTCATCGTCCCCTCATCGTCCCCTCATCGTCCCATCTTAACTTGTTTTCTCTGCTGGGTCTTTGACTCAAGCTGTCAGACTAAATGGGGACTAGAGAATGGCCTGTGGTTTGAGGGGAAAGGTCCTAGCTAAGTAGGTGAATGGAAAAGAGCAACAGAGAAAACGGAAGCATTAATGAGGCTGAAGCGTGGCTGAACACCTAGTCGAGTCAGAATAACATGGTGATGGTCTGAGTCGGTTGTTGTGTCTCCATTGGTCGCTCGCAGGGGTGTTGGTTTTGCTTTTTGATGGCTGGGCAAATCAGGTGGCCTGCTGGCAGTTATTGGTGCAGAAAGGCTTGGAATGAACAGAGACACGGTGTCTGAGACAGTGTTGTTTTGATTTTGTGTGTGTGCATGCGTGCCAGCAAAACAACCGACAAAAGTGATACATTAGAGAGAATCAGAGTTACCGTGGGAAAACCAAAGGAGCTATTGAGAAAGAGAGAGCTAGCATACACAGGAAGATAAAAGGAGAGAGAGAATAAACAAGGGGGAGCAGGGGGAGAGAGGGAGGGGTTGTGTGTGCACGAGAGAGCAGAAGACAGAACAGAATGCTCACCAGGGTAGCAGGGGAGAGAGAGAGAGAGAGAGAGAGAGGGAGGGACTCGTGCTCTCCAGCACGCTGTCTCTCGTTCCCTCTCCCTCCTCTCCAGTGTGTGTGAGAGAGCTCAGTTGTTGGTCGTACCAGGACTAGTCCTGTCACGCAGCAGCAGCCACGTCACCGCCAGGCAGCCCTCACAAGGTATGCATTTCCTCTGCTCTCTCAGAGCAAAACTAACACTGCCTTTCTGTCAAAGAAACACAAGGAAGAACAGTGCTTAGCGGAAGCTTTGGGTTGTCTTGGATTGATATGTCAGTGGGTGTGTTCCTCTGCTTTCTTTGTTTGCAGTTTGTATGCCACATACCGAGAATTGTAGTTCCACTAGTAATGTAATTATTATTTTGCTACTGAACATGGGGAGTTGAGTTGTTCCACTGTATCTGCGTGTTTGTTGATGACTGTGTGGACACTGACTGCCTTCAGATCACAAACTTGGAAGAGTGCTCAGCTAGCCTAGGCATGCTAGTATGTGTACCCTGCTAGCATCTGAAGCTAACAGAGATACTATCCTGTCATCTGGACAGCACAGCTGTGCGCTAACAATGTTGTCAGTGTTATCTTGTAGCAACGTTAGCATCACTCTGTTCAGTCCATTTCCTTTGTATGCTGTTGGGGAAATGCTGAATGGGGATGGCTGGGCTGAGAACTGATTGCCAAGAAGTTGTGGATTAATCATAGACTGAACTTCCCTGTGGCTTGTTTACTAGCGAGGGTCATGGAAGCAAGGTAGAAACAGAGAGAGTATTATACCTTACAGAACTATCTATAAGACAAGATACTCCCAGGTACAAAGTATGTGGACCCATGCTTGTCGAACATCTTATTCCAAAGTCATGGGCGTTAATATGGAGTTGTTCCTCCCTTTGCTGCCACAACAGCCTCTACTCTTCTGGGAAGGCTTTCCACTAGATGTTGGAACATTGCTGCAAGGACTTGCTTCCATTCAGCCAAGAGCATTAGTGAGTTTTGGTGCTGATGTTGGGCGATTAGGTCTGGTTCGCAGTCGACGTTCCAATTCATCCCAAAGTTGTTCGATGGGGTTGAGTTCAGGGCTCTGTGCAGGCCTGTCAAGTACATTCACACGATCTCGACAAACCATTTCTGTATGGACCTCGCTTTGTGTACGGGGGCATTGTCATGCTGAAACAGGAAAGGGCCTTCCCCAAACTGTTGCCACAAAGTTGGAAGCACAGAATCGTCTAGAATGTCATTGTTTGCTGTAGCGTTAAGCTTTCCCTTCACTGGTACTAACGGGCCTAGCCCAAACCATGAGAAACAGCCACAGACCATTATTCCTCCTCCACCAAACTTTACAATTAGCACTATGCATTCGGCAGGTAGCGTTCTCCTGGCCACCGCCAAACCCAGATTCGTCCGTCGGACTGCCAGATGGTGAAGCGTGATTCATCACTCCAGAGGACGGGTTTCCACTGCTCCAGCTAGCTTTACACCACTCCAGCCGACACTTGGCGTTGCACTTGGTGATCTTAGGCTTGTGTACGGCTGCTCTGCTATGGAACCCATTTCATGAAGCTCCTGACAAACAGTTATTTTGCTGACATTGCTTCCAGAGGCAGTTTGGAACTCGATAGTGAGTGTTGCAACCAAGGACAGACTATTTTTACTCGCTCCGCGTTTCAGCACTTAGCGGTCCCATTCTGTGAGCTTGTGTGGCCTACCACTTCGAGGCTGAGCCGTTGTTGCTCCTAGACGTTTCCACTTCACAATAACAGCATTTACAGTTGATTGGGGCAGCTCTAGCAGGGCAGACATTTTCCAAACTCATTTGTTGGAAAGGTGGCGTCCTATGATGGTGCCACTTTGAAAAACACTGAGCTCTTCAGTATTATTTTTTTATTTAACCTTTATTTAACTAAGCAAGTCAGTTAAGAACAAATTCGTATTTATAATGACGGCCTACCAATGACGGCCTACCAAACGGCAAAAGGCCTCTGGGATTAAAAAATAAAAATAAACACAATATAAATATAGGACAAAACACACATCACAACAAGAGAGACAACACTACATAAAGAGAGACCTAAGACAACAACATAGTAAGGCAGCAACACATGACAACATAACAATAACATGGTAGCAGCACAACACATGGTACAGACATTATTGGGCACAGACAACAGCACAAAGGGCAAGAAGGTAGAGACAACAATACATCACACAAAGCAGCCACAACAGTATGGGCCATTCAACTGCCAATGTTTGTCTATGGAGATTGCATGGCGGTGTTCTCGATTTTAGACATCTGTCAGCAATGGGTGTGGCTGAAATAGCCGAATTCACTAATTTGAAGGGGTGTCCACATACAGAACTATCTAGAAGACTATTTACTCTGTGTCAATCAGTTACTTTATAAGGAGTTTATCACCATGAGGATGTAGTTTTGGGGTCTCCGTTACTCACGAATGCCGTTCATTAGTGCTATCCCAGCAATGGCTGCTGCTAAGACCCAACCGGAAGGGAGTTTTGGCTGTGGCTCAGCAGAGACATTGGTTACCTCCAAAATGTCACCCTATTCCCAATATAGGCCCTACTTTTGACCGGTGTCTATAAGCACTATGTAGGGAATAGGGTGTCATTTAGGACGATACTACAGTCTGGGTCTGAGTGTGTGTAATCAGATTGTTAGCATTAGGCCGGTTGCACTGTGTACATTTTATTTTATTTTTTATTTACTTCACCTTTATTTAACCAGGTAGGCAAGTTGAGAACAAGTTCTCATTTACAATTGTGACCTAGCCAAGATAAAGCAAAGCAGTTCGACACATACAACAACACAGAGTTACACATGGAGTAAAACAAACATACAGTCAATAATACAGTAGAAAAATAAGTCTATATACAAAGTGAGCAAATGAGGTGAGATAAGGGAGGTAAAGGCAAAAAAGGCCATGGTGGCAAAGTAAATACAATATAGCAAGTAAAACACTGGAATGGTAGATTTGTAGTGGAAGAAAGTGCAAAGTAGAAATAATGGGGTGCAAAGGAGCAAAATAAATAAATACAGTAGGGGAAGAGGTAGTTGTTTGGGCTAAATTATAGATGGGCTATGTACAGGCGCAGTTATCTGTGAGCTGCTCTGACAGCTGGTGCTTAAAGCTAGTGAGGGAGATAAGTGTTTCCAGTTTCAGAGATTTTTGTAGTTCGTTCCAGTCATTGGCAGCAGAGAACTGGAAGGAGAGACGGCCAAAGAAGGAATTGGCTTTGGGGGTGACCAGGGAGATATACCTGCTGGAGCGAGTGCTACAGGTGGATGTGACCAGTGAGCTGAGATAAGGGGGAACTTTACCTAGCAGGGTCTTGTAGATGACCTGGAGCCAGTGGGTTTGGCGACGAGTATGAAGCGAGGGCCAGCCAACGAGAGCGTACAGGTCGCAGTGGTGAGTAGTTTATGGGGCTTTGGTGACAAAACGGATGGCACTGTGATAGACTGCATCCAGTTTATTGAGTAGGGTATTGGAGGCTATTTTGTGACATCGCCAAAGTCGAGGATCGGTAGGATGGTCAGTTTTACGAGGGTATGTTTGGCAGCATGAGTGAAGGATGCTTTGTTGTGAAATAGGAAGCAAATTCTAGATTTAACTTTGGATTGGAGATGTTTGATGTGAGTCTGGAAGGAGAGTTTACAGTCTAACCAGACACCTAGGTATTTGTAGTTGTCCACATATTCTAAGTCAGAACCGTCCTACTCTGGACGGGCGGGCAGGTGCAGGCAGCGATCGGTTGAAGAGCATACATTTAGTTTTACTTGTATTTAAGAGCAGTTGGAGGCCACGGAAGGAGAGTTGTATGGCATTGAAGCTCGTCTGGAGGGTTGTTAACACAGTGTCCAAAGAAGGGCCAGAAGTATACAGAATGGTATCGTCTGCGTAGAGGTGGATCAGAGACTTGCAGCAAGAGCGACATGATTGATCTATACAGAGAAAAAAGCTGGCCCAAGAATTGAACCCTGTGGCACCCCCATAGAGACTGCCAGAGGTCCGGACAACAGGCTCTCCGATTTGACACACTGAACTCTATCAGAGAAGTAGTTGGTGAACCAGGCGAGGCAATCATTTGAGAAACCAAGACTGTTGAGTCTGCCTATTAGGATGTGGTGATTGACAGAGTCGAAAGCCTTGGCCAGGTCAATGAATACGGCAGCACAGTATTGTTTCTTATCGATGGCGGTTACGATATCGTTTAGGACCTTGAGCGTGGCTGAGGTGCCCCCATGACCAGCTCTGAAACCAGATTGCATAGCGGAGAAGGTGCGGTGGGATTCCAAATGGTCGGTAATCTGTTTGTTGACTTGGCTTTCGAAGACCTGAGAAAGGCAGGGAAGGATAGATATAGGTCTGTAGCAGTTTGGGTCAAGAGTGTCACCCCCTTTGAAGAGGGTCAGTTTTGCATTTCCTCCACTCTTTGTTAATGTTAGGATTGGGGAGGGGGAAGCTGATCCAAGATCTGTACCTAGGGGGAACTTCACCTCAGAGCCTCACCAGGCACCCTATGGCGGCGGGTGTTGATCTGAAGACACCACCCTCCGCTCGTCCCTCATAAAAGATGGAACACCGGAGGAGGAACTGACCCCCGTCACACAGGGAGGGATATTCTACACATTGGCCTCTTGGTCTCCCCTTCCACCTTCCCCAGAGTCTGGGTCGTGACTCGTGTTCATCATACACCATACGGAAGAAAACGTACTGAAACAGGGAGGGACTACCTGAACTTCTCCAATTAGAAACGTTCCTTTTCGTTTCCTTTTGCAAACTGTTTTCAAGCATTCTCTGCTGCCTGCCCTAATAAACACAACCCTGGACAAGAGGCCTGACATCTTCAGGTTCATTTCAGATAGAAGAAAAGAGACGTTTGTGGTTTGTTGGCTGGCGTGTACTAGATTAGCCTGGTTTTCCTGGTGCTACTGTGTCTGTTTGTGGGTTTCCTGCTCCACCATGTTGGGCTGATTTCCCTTCCTCCACCACCTTGTCCCAGTTGCTCTGAGGTCAATGATAACATGCCACAGTCTGCAATCTGATAAACACTGTTCCAAGCTAGGAATATGTCCCAGATAACTGTGTCCTCACTATTTGGCCATGCTAGTAATTACAGTCCCAAACAGTAACAACATAAACTGTCCTTGGTAGCGTTGGCCATTTAGTGATTGACACCCATAGCCCGTGAAACACGGATAACACCTTTCGTCCGAGGCACCATGACCTAAATCTGTCACCCTGGGAAGCAGGTCGATGATGCATCACCTCCTCCGCCAGACGGTTTCAGGCACATCCCCAATTCCCACTTTGCCAGCCTCCCTCCCTGTTGGCTATAGGCCTTAATATCCAGTTCATCTCCCTCCTCAGGGTCGACTGTGTGGAGCTCTCAGCTCGCTCTCCATGGCTTGTCCCCTGTGTGATAGCTCTCCTCTGGGTTATCAAACGGTGTGGAGCTCTCTGCTCGCTCTCCACGGCTTGTCCCCTGTGTGATAGCTCTCCTCTGGGTTATCAGACGTGTGGAGCTCTCTGCTCGCTCTCCACGGCTTGTCCCCTGTGTGATAGCTCTCCTCTGGGTTATCAGACGGTGTGGAGCTCTCTGCTCGCTCTCCACGGCTTGTCCCCTGTGTGATAGCTCTCCTCTGGGTTATCAGACGGTGTGGAGCTCTCTGCTCGCTCTCCACGGCTTGTCCCCTGTGTGATAGCTCTCCTCTGGGTTATCAGACGGTGTGGAGCTCTCTGCTCGCTCTCCACGGCTTGTCCCCTGTGTGATAGCTCTCCTCTGGGTTATCAGACGTGTGGAGTGAGATTGTTGCTGACACCTCACCACACACCATCAGTTCTCTCTTACAGCCATGAGCAGTCCCAGGTTGCATCTGAAATGGCACCCTATTCCCTTCTGTCTAGAGCCCCATGGCCCCTGGTCATAAGTAGTGCACTACGTAAGGAATAGGGTGCAATTTGAGATGAAGTACTAGTCCCATCATCTTAGTGCCAACACCTATCTCTCTCTTTATGGCCCTGCCTGGACTTCCTGTCGAGGCCTGCCCCCACAGTCAGGAAGCTCTTCTAAAGGTTTTAAGGTGAGCTCCCACTTCTGGACTTCCTCAGTGAGAGATTATTCAAATTCAACAGGAGCTCAATGAGTCAGCGCTTGTCAAGACATTTCAAGTAAACTTTGTTGTTCAACTTTTTTTTATTCCTCACCATTGTGTGGGACGTTGAAATGTCATTTGATATAATGATACAGTACCGCCATGTCCAGTCAAAGTCAAACTGAGATTTTTTTTACTTTGTGCGTTGTGTTTTTTCAATTGTGTTTGTTGACTGGTGCTTGGCTCTGGTGGTGGCTGTGGACAGTATCTTGGCTGGCGTGCTGGGTGTCGGTGACTCCCTGTCACGTGTGTTGAGTGCTTTTATTTATGGGGGCTGTCGGTGCTTTTCTACACCGCCTGTAAATCAGGAGAGTAGCCCTTCCCCCTGCTCAGTGGCCAAGCCAGCCTGAGTCAGACCCTCCAGCCTCCTCTCCCCAGGCTCCAGCCTCCTCTCCCCAGGCTCCAGCCCTCCTCTCCCCAGGCTCCAGACCTCTTCTCCCCAGGCTCCAGCCCTCCTCTCCCCAGGCTCCAGACCTCTTCTCCCCAGGCTCCAGCCCTCCTCTCCCCAGGCTCCAGCCCTCCTCTCCCCAGGCTCCAGACCTCTTCTCCCCAGGCTCCAGCCCTCCTCTCCCCAGGCTCCAGACCTCTTCTCCCCAGGCTCCAGACCTCTTCTCCCCAGGCTCCAGCCCTCCTCTCCCCAGGCTCCAGACCTCTTCTCCCCAGGCTCCAGCCCTCCTCTCCCCAGGCTCCAGCCCTCCTCTCCCCAGGCTCCAGCCCTCCTCTCCCCAGGCTCCAGCCCTCCTCTCCCCAGGCTCCAGCCCTCTTCTCCCCAGGCTCCAGCCCTCCTCTCCCCAGGCTCCAGACCTCTTCTCCCCAGGCTCCAGACCTCTTCTCCCCAGGCTCCAGCCCTCCTCTCCCCAGGCTCCAGACCTCTTCTCCCCAGGCTCCAGACCTCTTCTCCCCAGGCTCCAGCCCTCCTCTCCCCAGGCTCCAGACCTCTTCTCCCCAGGCTCCAGCCCTCCTCTCCCCAGGCTCCAGACCTCTTCTCCCCAGGCTCCAGCCCTCCTCTCCCCAGGCTCCAGCCCTCTTCTCCCCAGGCTCCAGCCCTCCTCTCCCCAGGCTCCAGCCCTCCTCTCCCCAGGCTCCAGCCCTCCTCTCCCCAGGCTCCAGCCCTCCTCTCCCCAGGCTCCAGCCCTCCTCTCCCCAGGCTCCAGCCCTCCTCTCCCCAGGCTCCAGCCCTCCTCCCCCCAGGCTCCAGCCCTCTTCTCCCCAGGCTCCAGCCCTCCTCTCCCCAGGCTCCAGCCCTCCTCCCCCCAGGCTCCAGCCCTCCTCCCCCAGGCTCCAGCCCTCTTCTCCCCAGGCTCCAGCCCTCTTCTCCCCAGGCTCCAGACCTCCTCTCCCCAGGCTCCAGACCTCTTCCCCCCAGGCTCCAGACCTCTTCCCCCCAGGCTCCAGACCTCTTCCCCCCAGGCTCCAGACCTCCTCCCCCCAGGCTCCAGCCCTCTTCTCCCCAGGCTCCAGCCCTCTTCTCCCCAGGCTCCAGCCCTCTTCTCCCCAGGCTCCAGCCCTCCTCTCTACCCAGGCTCCAGCCCTCCTCCCCCCAGGCTCCAGCCCTCTTCTCCCCAGGCTCCAGCCCTCCTCTCCCCAGGCTCCAGCCCTCTTCTCCCCAGGCTCCAGACCTCTTCCCCCCAGGCTCCAGACCTCCTCCCCCCAGGCTCCAGCCCTCTTCTCCCCAGGCTCCAGCCCTCTTCTCCCCAGGCTCCAGCCCTCTTCTCCCCAGGCTCCAGCCCTCTTCTCCCCAGGCTCCAGCCCTCTTCTCCCCAGGCTCCAGCCCTCCTCTCCCCAGGCTCCAGCCCTCCTCCCCCCAGGCTCCAGCCCTCTTCTCCCGAGGCTCCAGACCTCTTCTCCCCAGGCTCCAGCCCTCCTCTCCCCAGGCTCCAGCCCTCCTCCACCAACAGGATATCTGTAATTTCCCATGAAGAGAAAACGTCCCTTACATTAATGCTTGCTCTTCCACTGGTTTCTCACTCTAAAGCACTGCAGTAGAGAGATCATTGGATAGTGGATGCACTTCAGTATCTCCAAACCTTTCCAAATCACTATTATCTGGCTTTAGAGTTAGCCTTGACTATATTGACCTCTAACTTTAGAGGTCAGCTTAGCCTTTTAGATGTTCCCTCGCCTTCTAGGCTTTAAATCCGCACGACTGCAAAGTCAACACTAAAAAATCCCTGCCCTTTTGTACCTGCTGACATAAATGGTTAGTCTGGTGGTGCTGACCAGGCTTGATGTAAATGGTTAGTCTGGTGGTGTTGACCAGGCTTGATGTAAATGGTTAGTCTGGTGGTGTTGACCAGGCTTGATGTAAATGGTTAGTCTGGTGGTGTTGACCAGGCTTGATGTAAATGGTTAGTCTGGTGGTGTTGACCAGGCTTGATGTAAATGGTTAGTCTGGTGTTGTTGACCAGGCTTGATGTAAATGGTTAGTCTGGTGGTGTTGACCAGGTTTGATGTAAATGGTTAGTCTGGTGGTGTTGACCAGGCTTGATGTAAATGTTTAGTCTGGTGGTGATGACCAGGCTTGATGTAAATGGTTAGTCTGGTGGTGTTGACCAGGCTTGATGTAAATGGTTAGTCTGGTGGTGTTGACCAGGCTTGATGTAAATGGTTAGTCTGGTGGTGTTGACCAGGCTTGATGTAAATGGTTAGTCTGGTGGTGTTGACCAGGCTTGATGTAAATGGTTAGTCTGGTGGTGCTGACCAGGCTTGATGTAAATGGTTAGTCTGGTGGTGCTGACCAGGCTTGATGTAAATGGTTAGTCTGGTGGTACTGACCAGGCTTGATGTAAATGGTTAGTCTGGTGGTACTGACCAGGCTTGATGTAAATGGTTAGTCTGGTGGTGCTGACCAGGCTTGATGTAAATGGTTAGTCTGGTGGTGCTGACCAGGCTTGATGTAAATGGTTAGTCTGGTGGTACTGACCAGGCTTGATGTAAATGGTTAGTCTGGTGGTACTGACCAGGCTTGATGTAAATGGTTAGTCTGGTGGTACTGACCAGGCTTGATGTAAATGGTTAGTCTGGTGGTGCTGACCAGGCTTGATGTAAATGGTTAGTCTGGTGGTGTTGACCAGGCTTGATGTAAATGGTTAGTCTGGTGGTGTTGACCAGGCTTGATGTAAATGGTTAGTCTGGTGGTGTTGACCAGGCTTGATGTAAATGGTTAGTCTGGTGGTGCTGACCAGGCTTGATGTAAATGGTTAGTCTGGTGGTGCTGACCAGGCTTGATGTAAATGGTTAGTCTGGTGGTGCTGACCAGGCTTGATGTAAATGGTTAGTCTGGTGGTGCTGACCAGGCTTGATGTAAATGGTTAGTCTGGTGGTGCTGACCAGGCTCCAATGCCTCTCCTGCCTTATTGCGGCGCCAGAGTGTTGACTTTGCAGTCGTGCGGATCGCTGACCCATGTGGATCCCTTTGTCTAATGTTTGACGGAGAAGCTTCTTGAGTGTTTTTTCACGAGGCTGACCGCGGCAGTCTGGAAAGCACATGAACCTGCTGAGGGAGGGGTTTTGGCTAGCGTTTAACTAGCGACCACAGGCACAGTCTGTCTGCTTTGTTTGGCCTTCTGAGGTCGTTACCACAGCTCTAAATGTCCTGTTAAACCACATACACAGGGTACAGAATGGTCCTGAGACATTGAAAGTGACTAATTGCGTTGATTCGATCACATTTCCCACAGTATAGTGAAACGTTGATAGTGTTAACTAAAGGGGAATATAATAAGATGCCATTTGGGAAGGAGTTTTGTTACTTTGATGGGGTGTGTTTTCAGGCTCCGTTGCCAGCGTTCCATCACGCCCAAGTGGGCATGGAGAGACAAAGGAAGCACCACAGGAAGCAATGGAAAGTGGTCAGGACTCTGAGCAAAGGATCCTGGGATAGATAGGGTCGATAGGCCCCCAACCAACATGGCGTTCAGAACATTTAATAGGAGCGGGCGGTGGAAACCTGACCAGCAGGGCCACAGGAATGTACATCAATCTAACACTCTCACCCGCGGGGACTCTCCAGTCCCTAAGACACCTCTCTCTCACTCTCTCGCTCTCTCTCACATGACTCCTACAATCTCCCAGAAAATATAGCGTGCTATCAAAGTTTGTTTATAACAAGAAGGACATTAACCACGACAATAACAAGCTATTTTGACTTTGGCGAGCAGCACCGCTACTGATTAACCAAATGAAAGACACTTTGTCAGAAATGTCTTTCTACAAGCCACATCAGGACAAGTCCTTCAGATGGTTTCCATGTGTTTGATAATGTTCCGATCCCTCCATTCCAGACATTATTATAAGCTGTCCTCCCCTCACCAGCCTCTGAAAGCAGTACACTAACAACAAGTACAAGCTGTGGTGCTGGCCTTATTGCCTCCTTGTCCAGGAATGTTTACAGGAAGTTCATTACACATTAATGACCAACCCAGAGGGGAACACTATCTGGCTGGCCTGGCTGCAGGCATGTGATGACTGAGTCCTCCGTTCAGAGGCTTGAGAAAAGCCAGGGCCTCTGGTGTTTCCAGCCACTCAGAAACTAAAGCACGTGACCATTTTTATTAGAACCTCTTCTTTTATGTGATTTTAGAGGTGTTTAGGGCCATTTTGGAATGAGAGAGACAGGAAGTGAACCAAGCCTTTCTGTGTTTCATCCTGAGCCATACAGCCTTGTTAGGTATCCCTGCTCTGGATAGGGTGCACGCTAGCTGTTGAGTGAAGACGCTGATCTTGGGTCAGTTTTGCATTTTCTCCACTTATGGTTAAGGTTTGAATTGGGGGATGGGACACTGAGCCTAGATCTGTACCTAAGAGAAACTTAAACCCGGAGCATGCACAGTAATGGTGCCTGATAAACATCTGACAAATTACTTGTGGTTAGTTTCCTTGCTCCTGGACGAGACTCAAATATGTTACGGCCCAAGTTATCTACGTTACAATACATGAACCAAACAACAAACCTATGGCCGATATGAAGAAACGCCACCCAACCCTGGCTGAGTAAGATGGATGCACCTCTGGCCTTGCTCCCACACACACACACACACACACACACACACACACTTTCTTCCCTGGAGGGACTCACACACCGTTAACTTGTACACAGCCCCTAGGAGGAAGAGTAGCCATGCCCTATCACTCTCACTGGGCTCTGCCGTAGCAAACAGCTGCCGATGACTCTGCTGGTTGTAGCATCCTGTGTTGCTAGCAAACCCTGCACCTCCAGCGCTTCATTTGATCTCTCTTCCTACAGAGAACAACTAGAAATGTTCCTTCCGTTCCTCTCTTTTCCTCTCGCTTTCCTACTGTCTCTCCCTCTTTCATCCTATTCCCAGTGTTTGGACTACTTCTGACCAGGCCCATATATAAATTGTGCACTGTATAGGAGATGGGGTGCATCCTGGGCCACTGCTGATGAGAGTGAGGGGAGCGTCATTGGACGGTCCGCCGTGGGTAGTCTAAGACGATTATAAATCAAATCAAATGTATTTATATAGCCCTTCTTACATCAGCTGATATCTCAAAGTGCTGTACAGAAACCCAGCCTAAAACCCCAAACAGCAAGCAATGCAGGTGTAGAAGCACGGTGGCTAGGAAAAACTCCCTAGGAAAAACTCCCTAGAAAGGCCAGAACCTAGGAAGAAACCTAGAGAGGAACCAGGCTATGAGGGGTGGCCAGTCCTCTCCTGGCTGTGCCGGGTGGAGATTATAACAGAACATGGCCAAGATGTTCAAACGTTCATAAATGACCAGCAGGGTCAAATAATAATAATCACAGTGGTTGTCGAGGGTGCAACAGGTCACCACCTCAGGAGTAAATGTCAGTTGGCTTTTCATAGTCGATCATTCAGAGTATCTCTACTGCTCCTGCTGTCTCTAAAGAGTTGAAAACAGCAGGTCTGGGACAGGTAGCACGTCCGGTGAACAGGTCAGGGTTCCATAGCCGCAGGTAGAACAGTTGAAACTGGAGCAGCAGCATGGCCAGGTGGACTGGGGACAGCAAGGAGTCATCAGGCCAGGTAGTCCTGAGCCATGGTCCTAGGGCTCAGGTCCTCCGAGAGAAAGAAAGAGAGAATTAGAGAGAGCATACTTAAATTCACACAGGACACTGGATTAGACAGGAGAAATACTCCAGATATAACAGACTGACCCTAGCCCCTTGACACAAACTACTGCAGTATAAATACTGGAGGCTGAGACAGAAGGGGTCAGGAGACACTGTGGCCCCATCCGATGATACCCCCTTGACAGGGCCAAACAGGCAGGATATAACCCCACCCACTTTGCCAAAGCACAGCCCCCACACCACATTATACAATGGCTTCGTCTCAAATGCCACACTATTCCCCACAAAGTGCACTATATAGGAAGGAAATCGGGTGGGACGTATCAATCCTTAGATTAGATCAACATTATCATCCCATCAGGTGGTCAAAGAAAAAAGACAAAAGACACAATGCATAAAGACTGAATGATGGACAATAACATTTATATGAATAGTGCAATAGGCCACATCACTCCAAGTTTACATCACCATTGTTTACATCGCTCTATTGTTTACCTTGCTCCATGTTTACATCACTCTATTGTTTACATCACTCTATTGTTTACCTCGCTCCATGTTTACGTCACTATTGTTTACATCGCTCTATTGTTTACCTCGCTCCATGTTTACATCACTCTATTGTTTACATCACTATTGTTTACCTCGCTCCATGTTTACGTCACTATTGTTTACATCGCTCTATTGTTTATCTCGCTCCATGTTTACATCACTCTATTGTTTACAACCCTCTATTGTTTATCTCGCTCCATGTTTACATCACTCTATTGTTTACTTTGCTCTATTGTTTACCTCGCTCCATGTTTACGTCACTCTATTGTTTGTCGCTCTATTGTTTACATCACTATTGTTTACCTCACTCTATTGTTTACATTTCTCCGTGTTTACATCGCTCCGTCTTTCTGTTTACAACACTCGATTGTTTACCTCGCTCTATTGTTTACGTTTTTGTTGTCGGCCCTGACTTTGACGGTATGAACATCTTACAGCGTGACATTAAAGACTACCTCTCACACTGTCGGTGGATCATCTCTGTATTGATGTTGTAAAATCACTAGACTTGGCTTTCAGAAAAGATGTGCATCCTTAAGATACAGTGGAAAGATGCCTCAGTGGGTGATCATAGTGAACCAAGGGAAATGGGTCAGAGATGTGCTCCGAGTCATGTTTAAACATTATGTAATATGCCATGGTGTTCTGTCTCACAAGTTCCTGTTCATCTGTTCTGGGGCAGGATGGAGGAAAACCGTTCAAGTGTGAAGTTTAAAGGAAATGCTGTGATGGAAGACAAAAGCTAGAAGCTACAGGATTGTGTCTAAATAGTCTCCTGAAGCAACACCACAGGTAGAGAGGATACTGTTTTCATGAGTGAGGTAACGTTGTCCCCAGGCCTGGACACTGATCTTGGGCCAGTTTTTAATTCCCACTTATGGGAATTGGGGGAGGGGAAGCTGATCCTAGATCTGTACCGAGGGGAAACTCTGCTCAGTATCATTCTCTCTTATTTGCTGAATTTCAGTAGATGATAAATCCTAACAAAAAGGTTAACCCAATGAGTCCCACCGCGACGCCGGCGCCATTTGGACTTCTTAACCCCTTTTAAAGCTACAGACTTCTGGCTACCATTGGATTAGTAACTTCTGCATCCATTGGTACCAGCCGTTAATTAGTCTGTGGTCAACGGGGGCTGAGCTAGAGCGGTGTTTGTGAGACAATATCTTTTTACAGAAACATCTATAGAGTCTGAATGGTTTGAGCTGCAAACTATTAAAAGCTATCTATGAAAACGAATCTCACGAACACGCACATGTAACATGTTTTGCTCTATGATGCTCACAAGCTACACGAGTGATTAGAAGGTAATGGGTTCTTCTACATAGAATATCATAGGAAATCCCAGGACATACTGTCTGTAATACTATAATAAGCTCACATAGTTGATGTCACAAACTCCAAACTCCACACAGTTGTCACTGCCTAGTTGCCAGAGAATTGAATGTTAATGTGTCTACCATGAGCTGCCTCCAACGTCGTTTTAGAGAATTTGGCAGTACTTCCAACCGGCCTCACAACCGCAGATCACGTGTAACTGAGGAGTATTTGTGTAACTGAGGAGTATCTGATTTGCTGGGCCTGGCTCCCCAGTAGGGGGGGGGGGGCCTGGCTCCCCAATGGGTGGGCCTATGCTCTCCCAGGCCCACCCATGGCTACGCCCCTTCCCAGTCATGTGAATTCCATAGATTAGGGCCTAATGAATTTATTTCAGTTGACTGATTTTCTTATATGAACTGTAACTGAGTAAAATCTTTGAAATTGTTACATGTTGCGTTTTATATATTTTTTCAGTATATAAGGGCTGGACATGCAGATGAATGAAAAGCAGATTTGTTTTCTGGAGTCTCAGATAGGGTTAACAACTGACTTTATTTAATATTTAGTTTGGCATCTCTGGACTGATAGGGTTAACAACTGACTTTATTTAATATTTAGTTTGGCATCTCTGGACTGATAGGGTTAACACCTGACTTTATTTAATATTTAGTTTGGCATCTCTGGACTGATAGGGTTAACTTCTGACTTTATTTAATATTTAGTTTGGCATCTCTGGACTTATAGGGTTAACAACTGACTTTATTTAATATTTAGTTTGGCATCTCTGGACTGATAGGGTTAACTTCTGACTTTATTTAATATTTAGTTTGGCATCTCTGGACTGATAGGGTTAACAACTGACTTTATTTAATATTTAGTTTGGCATCTCTGGACTGATAGGGTTAACACCTGACTTTATTTAATATTTAGTTTGGCATCTCTGGACTTATAGGGTTAACAACTGACTTTATTTAATATTTAGTTTGGCATCTCTGGACTGATAGGGTTAACAACTGACTTTATTTAATATTTAGTTTGGCATCTCTGGACTGATAGGGTTAACACCTGACTTTATTTAATATTTAGTTTGGCATCTCTGGACTGATAGGGTTAACTTCTGACTTTATTTAATATTTAGTTTGGCATCTCTGGACTGATAGGGTTAACAACTGACTTTATTTAATATTTAGTTTGCCATCTCTGGACTGATAGGGTTAACACCTGACTTTATTTAATATTTAGTTTGGCATCTCTGGACTGATAGGGTTAACACCTGACTTTATTTAATATTTAGTTTGGCATCTCTGGACTGATAGGGTTAACATCTGACTTTATTTAATATTTAGTTTGGCATCTCTGGACTTATAGGGTTAACAACTGACTTTATTTAATATTTAGTTTGGCATCTCTGGACTGATAGGGTTAACACCTGACTTTATTTAATATTTAGTTTGGCATCTCTGGACTGATAGGGTTAACACCTGACTTTATTTAATATGTATTTGGCATCTCTGGACTGATAGGGTTAACAACTGACTATTTAATATTTAGTTTGGCATCTCTGGACTGATAGGGTTAACACCTGACTTTATTTAATATTTAGTTTGGCATCTCTGGACTGATAGGGTTAACACCTGACTTTATTTAATATTTAATTTGGCATCTCTGGACTGATAGGGTTAACAACTGACTATTTAATATTTAGTTTGGCATCTCTGGACTGATAGGGTTAACAACTGACTATTTAATATTTAGTTTGGCATCTCTGGACTGATAGGGTTAACATCTGACTTTATTTAATATTTAGTTTGGCATCTCTATACTGATAGGGTTAACACCTGACTTTATTTAATATTTAGTTTGGCATCTCTGGACTGATAGGGTTAACACCTGACTTTTATTTAATATGTATTTGGCATCTCTGGACTGATAGGGTTAACATCTGACTTTATTTAATATTTAGTTTGGCATCTCTGGACTGATAGGGTTAACACCTGACTTTTATTTAATATGTATTTGGCATCTCTGGACTGATAGGGTTAACATCTGACTTTATTTAATATTTAGTTTGGCATCTCTGGACTGATAGGGTTAACACCTGACTTTATTTAATATGTATTTGGCATCTCTGGACTGATAGGGTTAACAACTGACTTTATTTAATATTTAGTTTGGCATCTCTGGACTGATAGGGTTAACATCTGACTTTATTTAATATTTAATTTGGCATCTCTGGACTGATAGGGTTAACATCTGACTTTATTTAATATTTAGTTTGGCATCTCTGGACTGATAGGGTTAACACCTGACTTTATTTAATATTTAATTTGGCATCTCTGGACTGATAGGGTTAACAACTGACTATTTAATATTTAATTTGGCATCTCTGGACTGATAGGGTTAACAACTGACTATTTAATATTTAGTTTGGCATCTCTGGACTGATAGGGTTAACACTTGACTTTATTTAATATTTAATTTGGCATCTCTGGACTGATAGGGTTAACACCTGACTTTATTTAATATTTAGTTTGGCATCTCTGGACTGATAGGGTTAACATCTGACTTTATTTAATATTTAGTTTGGCATCTCTGGACTGATAGGGTTAACACCTGACTTTATTTAATATTTAGTTTGGCATCTCTGGACTGATAGGGTTAACACCTGACTTTATTTAATATTTAGTTTGGCATCTCTGGACTGATAGGGTTAACAACTGACTTTATTTAATATTTAGTTTGGCATCTCTGGACTGATAGGGTTAACATCTGACTTTATTTAATATTTAGTTTGGCATCTCTGGACTTATAGGGTTAACAACTGACTTTATTTAATATTTAGTTTGGCATCTCTGGACTGATAGGGTTAACACCTGACTTTATTTAATATTTAGTTTGGCATCTCTGGACTGATAGGGTTAACACCTGACTTTATTTAATATGTATTTGGCATCTCTGGACTGATAGGGTTAACAACTGACTATTTAATATTTAGTTTGGCATCTCTGGACTGATAGGGTTAACACCTGACTTTATTTAATATTTAGTTTGGCATCTCTGGACTGATAGGGTTAACACCTGACTTTATTTAATATTTAATTTGGCATCTCTGGACTGATAGGGTTAACAACTGACTATTTAATATTTAGTTTGGCATCTCTGGACTGATAGGGTTAACAACTGACTATTTAATATTTAGTTTGGCATCTCTGGACTGATAGGGTTAACATCTGACTTTATTTAATATTTAGTTTGGCATCTCTATACTGATAGGGTTAACACCTGACTTTATTTAATATTTAGTTTGGCATCTCTGGACTGATAGGGTTAACACCTGACTTTTATTTAATATGTATTTGGCATCTCTGGACTGATAGGGTTAACATCTGAATTTATTTAATATTTAGTTTGGCATCTCTGGACTGATAGGGTTAACACCTGACTTTTATTTAATATGTATTTGGCATCTCTGGACTGATAGGGTTAACATCTGACTTTATTTAATATTTAGTTTGGCATCTCTGGACTGATAGGGTTAACACCTGACTTTATTTAATATGTATTTGGCATCTCTGGACTGATAGGGTTAACAACTGACTTTATTTAATATTTAGTTTGGCATCTCTGGACTGATAGGGTTAACATCTGACTTTATTTAATATTTAATTTGGCATCTCTGGACTGATAGGGTTAACATCTGACTTTATTTAATATTTAGTTTGGCATCTCTGGACTGATAGGGTTAACACCTGACTTTATTTAATATTTAATTTGTCATCTCTGGACTGATAGGGTTAACAACTGACTATTTAATATTTAGTTTGGCATCTCTGGACTGATAGGGTTAACACCTGACTTTATTTAATATTTAGTTTGGCATCTCTGGACTGATAGGGTTAACACCTGACTTTATTTAATATTTAGTTTGGCATCTCTGGACTGATAGGGTTAACAACTGACTTTATTTAATATTTAGTTTGGCATCTCTGGACTGATAGGGTTAACATCTGACTTTATTTAATATGTATTTGGCATCTCTGGACTGATAGGGTTAACAACTGACTTTTTAATATTTAGTTTGGCATCTCTGGACTGATAGGGTTAACACCTGACTTTATTTAATATTTAGTTTGGCATCTCTGGACTGATAGGGTTAACACCTGACTTTATTTAATATTTAATTTGGCATCTCTGGACTGATAGGGTTAACAACTGACTATTTAATATTTAGTTTGGCATCTCTGGACTGATAGGGTTAACAACTGACTATTTAATATTTAGTTTGGCATCTCTGGACTGATAGGGTTAACATCTGACTTTATTTAATATTTAGTTTGGCATCTCTATACTGATAGGGTTAACACCTGACTTTATTTAATATTTAGTTTGGCATCTCTGGACTGATAGGGTTAACACCTGACTTTTATTTAATATGTATTTGGCATCTCTGGACTGATAGGGTTAACATCTGACTTTATTTAATATTTAGTTTGGCATCTCTGGACTGATAGGGTTAACACCTGACTTTTATTTAATATGTATTTGGCATCTCTGGACTGATAGGGTTAACATCTGACTTTATTTAATATTTAGTTTGGCATCTCTGGACTGATAGGGTTAACACCTGACTTTATTTAAAATGTATTTGGCATCTCTGGACTGATAGGGTTAACAACTGACTTTATTTAATATTTAGTTTGGCATCTCTGGACTGATAGGGTTAACATCTGACTTTATTTAATATTTAATTTGGCATCTCTGGACTGATAGGGTTAACATCTGACTTTATTTAATATTTAGTTTGGCATCTCTGGACTGATAGGGTTAACACCTGACTTTATTTAATATTTAATTTGTCATCTCTGGACTGATAGGGTTAACAACTGACTATTTAATATTTAGTTTGGCATCTCTGGACTGATAGGGTTAACACCTGACTTTATTTAATATTTAATTTGGCATCTCTGGACTGATAGGGTTAACAACTGACTATTTAATATTTAATTTGGCATCTCTGGACTGATAGGGTTAACAACTGACTATTTAATATTTAGTTTGGCATCTCTGGACTGATAGGGTTAACACCTGACTTTATTTAATATTTAATTTGGCATCTCTGGACTGATAGGGTTAACACCTGACTTTATTTAATATTTAGTTTGGCATCTCTGGACTGATAGTGTTAACATCTGACTTTATTTAATATTTAGTTTGGCATCTCTGGACTGATAGGGTTAACACCTGACTTTATTTAATATTTAGTTTGGCATCTCTGGACTGATAGGGTTAACACCTGACTTTATTTAATATTTAGTTTGGCATCTCTGGACTGATAGGGTTAACAACTGACTTTATTTAATATTTAGTTTGGCATCTCTGGACTGATAGGGTTAACATCTGACTTTATTTAATATTTAGTTTGGCATCTCTGGACTGATAGGGTTAACATCTGACTTTATTTAATATTTAGTTTGGCATTTCTGGACTGATAGCGTTAACATCTGACTATTTAATATTTAGTTTGGCATCTCTGGACTGATAGGGTTAACATCTGACTTTATTTAATATTTAGTTTGGCATCTCTGGACTGATAGGGTTAACATCTGACTTTATTTAATATTTAGTTTGGCATCTCTGGACTGATAGGGTTAACACCTGACTTCATTTAATATTTAGTTTGGCATCTCTGGACTGATAGGGTTAACACCTGACTTTATTTAATATTTAGTTTGGCATCTCTGGACTGATAGGGTTAACAACTGACTTTATTTAATATTTAGTTTGGCATCTCTGGACTGATAGGGTTAACACCTGACTTTATTTAATATTTAGTTTGGCATGTCTATACTGATAGGGTTAACACCTGACTTTATTTAATATTTAGTTTGGCATCTCTGGACTGAGGGTTAACAACTGACTTTATTTCATATTTAGGTTGGCATCTCTGGACTGATAGGGTTAACAACTGACTTTATTTAATATTTAGTTTGGCATCTCTGGACTGATAGGGTTAACAACTGACTTTATTTAATATTTAGTTTGGCATCTCTGGACTGATAGCGTTAACACCTGACTATTTAATATTTAGTTTGGCATTTCTGGACTGATAGCGTTAACATCTGACTATTTAATATTTAGTTTGGCATCTCTGGACTGATAGGGTTAACATCTGACTTTATTTAATATTTAGTTTGGCATCTCTGGACTGATAGGGTTAACATCTGACTTTATTTAATATTTAGTTTGGCATCTCTGGACTGATAGGGTTAACACCTGACTTCATTTAATATTTAGTTTGGCATCTCTGGACTGATAGGGTTAACACCTGACTTTATTTAATATTTAGTTTGGCATCTCTGGACTGATAGGGTTAACAACTGACTTTATTTAATATTTAGTTTGGCATCTCTGGACTGATAGGGTTAACACCTGACTTTATTTAATATTTAGTTTGGCATGTCTATACTGATAGGGTTAACACCTGACTTTATTTAATATTTAGTTTGGCATCTCTGGACTGAGGGTTAACAACTGACTTTATTTCATATTTAGGTTGGCATCTCTGGACTGATAGGGTTAACAACTGACTTTATTTCATATTTAGGTTGGCATCTCTGGACTGATAGGGTTAACAACTGACTTTATTTAATATTTAGTTTGGCATCTCTGGACTGATAGCGTTAACACCTGACTATTTAATATTTAGTTTGGCATTTCTGGACTGATAGCGTTAACATCTGACTATTTAATATTTAGTTTGGCATCTCTGGACTGATAGGGTTAACATCTGACTTTATTTAATATTTAGTTTGGCATTTCTGGACTGATAGCGTTAACATCTGACTATTTAATATTTAGTTTGGCATCTCTGGACTGATAGCGTTAACATCTGACTATTTAATATTTAGTTTGGCATCTCTGGACTGATAGGGTTAACATCTGACTTTATTTAATATTTAGTTTGGCATCTCTGGACTGATAGGGTTAACATCTGACTTTATTTAATATTTAGTTTGGCATCTCTGGACTGATAGGGTTAACACCTGACTTCATTTAATATTTAGTTTGGCATCTCTGGACTGATAGGGTTAACACCTGACTTTATTTAATATTTAGTTTGGCATCTCTGGACTGATAGGGTTAACAACTGACTTTATTTAATATTTAGTTTGGCATCTCTGGACTGATAGGGTTAACACCTGACTTTATTTAATATTTAGTTTGGCATCTCTATACTGATAGGGTTAACACCTGACTTTATTTAATATTTAGTTTGGCATCTCTGGACTGAGGGTTAACAACTGACTTTATTTCATATTTAGGTTGGCATCTCTGGACTGATAGGGTTAACAACTGACTTTATTTAATATTTAGTTTGGCATCTCTGGACTGATAGGGTTAACACCTGACTTCATTTAATATTTAATTTGGCATTTCTGGACTGATAGGGTTAACACCTGACTTTATTTAATATTTAGTTTGGCATCTCTGGACTGATAGGGTTAACATCTGACTTTATTTAATATTTAGTTTGGCATCTCTGGACTGATAGCGTTAACACCTGACTTTATTTAATATTTAGTTTGGAATCTCTGGACTGATAGGGTTAACAACTGACTTTATTTAATATTTAGTTTGGCATCTCTGGACTGATAGGGTTAACACCTGACTTTATTTAATATTTAGTTTGGCATCTCTGGACTGATAGGGTTAACACCTGACTTTATTTAATATTTAGTTTGGCATCTCTGGACTGATAGCGTTAACACCTGACTTTATTTAATATTTAGTTTGGCATCTCTGGACTGATAGGGTTAACAACTGACTTTATTTAATATTTAGTTTGGCATCTCTGGACTGATAGGGTTAACAACGGACTTTATTTAATATTTAGTTTGGCATCTCTGGACTGATAGGGTTAACACCTGACTTTATTTAATATGTATTTGGCATCTCTGGACTGATAGGGTTAACAACTGACTATTTAATATTTAGTTTGGCATCTCTGGACTGATAGGGTTAACACCTGACTTTATTTAATATTTAGTTTGGCATCTCTGGACTGATAGGGTTAACACCTGACTTTATTTAATATTTAATTTGGCATCTCTGGACTGATAGGGTTAACAACTGACTATTTAATATTTAGTTTGGCATCTCTGGACTGATAGGGTTAACAACTGACTATTTAATATTTAGTTTGGCATCTCTGGACTGATAGGGTTAACATCTGACTTTATTTAATATTTAGTTTGGCATCTCTATACTGATAGGGTTAACACCTGACTTTATTTAATATTTAGTTTGGCATCTCTGGACTGATAGGGTTAACACCTGACTTTTATTTAATATGTATTTGGCATCTCTGGACTGATAGGGTTAACATCTGACTTTATTTAATATTTAGTTTGGCATCTCTGGACTGATAGGGTTAACACCTGACTTTTATTTAATATGTATTTGGCATCTCTGGACTGATAGGGTTAACATCTGACTTTATTTAATATTTAGTTTGGCATCTCTGGACTGATAGGGTTAACACCTGACTTTATTTAATATGTATTTGGCATCTCTGGACTGATAGGGTTAACAACTGACTTTATTTAATATTTAGTTTGGCATCTCTGGACTGATAGGGTTAACATCTGACTTTATTTAATATTTAATTTGGCATCTCTGGACTGATAGGGTTAACATCTGACTTTATTTAATATTTAGTTTGGCATCTCTGGACTGATAGGGTTAACACCTGACTTTATTTAATATTTAATTTGTCATCTCTGGACTGATAGGGTTAACAACTGACTATTTAATATTTAGTTTGGCATCTCTGGACTGATAGGGTTAACACCTGACTTTATTTAATATTTAATTTGGCATCTCTGGACTGATAGGGTTAACAACTGACTATTTAATATTTAATTTGGCATCTCTGGACTGATAGGGTTAACAACTGACTATTTAATATTTAGTTTGGCATCTCTGGACTGATAGGGTTAACACCTGACTTTATTTAATATTTAATTTGGCATCTCTGGACTGATAGGGTTAACACCTGACTTTATTTAATATTTAGTTTGGCATCTCTGGACTGATAGTGTTAACATCTGACTTTATTTAATATTTAGTTTGGCATCTCTGGACTGATAGGGTTAACACCTGACTTTATTTAATATTTAGTTTGGCATCTCTGGACTGATAGGGTTAACACCTGACTTTATTTAATATTTAGTTTGGCATCTCTGGACTGATAGGGTTAACAACTGACTTTATTTAATATTTAGTTTGGCATCTCTGGACTGATAGGGTTAACATCTGACTTTATTTAATATTTAGTTTGGCATCTCTGGACTGATAGGGTTAACATCTGACTTTATTTAATATTTAGTTTGGCATTTCTGGACTGATAGCGTTAACATCTGACTATTTAATATTTAGTTTGGCATCTCTGGACTGATAGGGTTAACATCTGACTTTATTTAATATTTAGTTTGGCATCTCTGGACTGATAGGGTTAACACCTGACTTTATTTAATATTTAGTTTGGCATCTCTGGACTGATAGGGTTAACAACTGACTTTATTTAATATTTAGTTTGGCATCTCTGGACTGATAGGGTTAACACCTGACTTTATTTAATATTTAGTTTGGCATGTCTATACTGATAGGGTTAACACCTGACTTTATTTAATATTTAGTTTGGCATCTCTGGACTGAGGGTTAACAACTGACTTTATTTCATATTTAGGTTGGCATCTCTGGACTGATAGGGTTAACAACTGACTTTATTTAATATTTAGTTTGGCATCTCTGGACTGATAGGGTTAACAACTGACTTTATTTAATATTTAGTTTGGCATCTCTGGACTGATAGCGTTAACACCTGACTATTTAATATTTAGTTTGGCATTTCTGGACTGATAGCGTTAACATCTGACTATTTAATATTTAGTTTGGCATCTCTGGACTGATAGGGTTAACATCTGACTTTATTTAATATTTAGTTTGGCATCTCTGGACTGATAGGGTTAACATCTGACTTTATTTAATATTTAGTTTGGCATCTCTGGACTGATAGGGTTAACACCTGACTTCATTTAATATTTAGTTTGGCATCTCTGGACTGATAGGGTTAACACCTGACTTTATTTAATATTTAGTTTGGCATCTCTGGACTGATAGGGTTAACAACTGACTTTATTTAATATTTAGTTTGGCATCTCTGGACTGATAGGGTTAACACCTGACTTTATTTAATATTTAGTTTGGCATGTCTATACTGATAGGGTTAACACCTGACTTTATTTAATATTTAGTTTGGCATCTCTGGACTGAGTGTTAACAACTGACTTTATTTCATATTTAGGTTGGCATCTCTGGACTGATAGGGTTAACAACTGACTTTATTTAATATTTAGTTTGGCATCTCTGGACTGATAGGGTTAACAACTGACTTTATTTAATATTTAGTTTGGCATCTCTGGACTGATAGCGTTAACACCTGACTATTTAATATTTAGTTTGGCATTTCTGGACTGATAGCGTTAACATCTGACTATTTAATATTTAGTTTGGCATCTCTGGACTGATAGGGTTAACATCTGACTTTATTTAATATTTAGTTTGGCATTTCTGGACTGATAGCGTTAACATCTGACTATTTAATATTTAGTTTGGCATCTCTGGACTGATAGGGTTAACATCTGACTTTATTTAATATTTAGTTTGGCATCTCTGGACTGATAGGGTTAACATCTGACTTTATTTAATATTTAGTTTGGCATCTCTGGACTGATAGGGTTAACACCTGACTTCATTTAATATTTAGTTTGGCATCTCTGGACTGATAGGGTTAACACCTGACTTTATTTAATATTTAGTTTGGCATCTCTGGACTGATAGGGTTAACAACTGACTTTATTTAATATTTAGTTTGGCATCTCTGGACTGATAGGGTTAACACCTGACTTTATTTAATATTTAGTTTGGCATCTCTATACTGATAGGGTTAACACCTGACTTTATTTAATATTTAGTTTGGCATCTCTGGACTGAGGGTTAACAACTGACTTTATTTCATATTTAGGTTGGCATCTCTGGACTGATAGGGTTAACAACTGACTTTATTTAATATTTAGTTTGGCATCTCTGGACTGATAGGGTTAACACCTGACTTCATTTAATATTTAATTTGGCATTTCTGGACTGATAGGGTTAACACCTGACTTTATTTAATATTTAGTTTGGCATCTCTGGACTGATAGGGTTAACATCTGACTTTATTTAATATTTAGTTTGGCATCTCTGGACTGATAGCGTTAACACCTGACTTTATTTAATATTTAGTTTGGCATCTCTGGACTGATAGGGTTAACAACTGACTTTATTTAATATTTAGTTTGGCATCTCTGGACTGATAGGGTTAACACCTGACTTTATTTAATATTTAGTTTGGCATCTCTGGACTGATAGGGTTAACACCTGACTTTATTTAATATTTAGTTTGGCATCTCTGGACTGATAGCGTTAACACCTGACTTTATTTAATATTTAGTTTGGCATCTCTGGACTGATAGGGTTAACAACTGACTTTATTTAATATTTAGTTTGGCATCTCTGGACTGATAGGGTTAACAACGGACTTTATTTAATATTTAGTTTGGCATCTCTGGACTGATAGGGTTAACATCTGACTTTATTTAATATTTAGTTTGGCATCTGTCAGTGTCGGCACAGAATGTTGTTATTATGCTTGTCTCTGCAGGGGAAATCTTGGTTCCACATCCTAACCCACTTTCCTTAAAAGGCACCCTACTCTGTTTATTGTGCACTACTTATAGTGCACTACCATATGGATCCTGGTCAAAAGTAGTGCACTATATATAAAATAGAGTACTATTTATGACATTTATTTTCTCCCCTGGCGGTCACTGAACCCCCCTCCCCTTCAGATGAAAGCTCAAAAAACAGACACAGTAAATGGCACCATGTCTGGGAAAATATGGCTTTCATGTTTTCTCTCTCACATCATATCAGGCAGGAACAAGCTTTCACTTCAGAATGAGATCGGGTGTGATTCTAGACAGATGTAATGGGTCTATTGTGGATTACTCATATACTGTAGTGCATTGACAGTATCAGGCCTGTTGTATTGTACATATGGGAACTGAATACATTGGCAACACCATGAGCTTATTTATATAGAGCCCACAGTGTTATGTATATAGGGCCCACAGTGTTATTTATATAGGGCCCACAGTGTTATTTATATAGAGCCCACAGTGTTATGTATATATGGCCCGCAATGTTATGTATATAGGGCCCACAGTGTTATTTATATAGAGCCCACAGTGTTATGTATATAGGGCCCGCAGTGTTATGTATATAGGGCCCGCAGTGTTATGTATTTAGGGCCCGCAGTGTTATGTATTTAGGGCCCGCAGTGTTATGTATATAGGGCCCGCAGTGTTATGTATATAGAGCCCGCAGTGTTATTTATATAGAGCCCGCAGTGTTATTTATATAGAGCTATAGTTACAGTGGTCCCATTGTAATTCACCAGCTGGACAGCTCCAGTTACAGTGGTCTCATTGTAATTCACCAGCTGGACAGCTCCAGTTACAGGGGTCTCATTGTAATTCACCAGCTGGACAGCTCCAGTTACAGGGGTCCCATTGTAATTCACCAGCTGGACAGCTCCAGTTACAGGGGTCCCATTGTAATTCACCAGCTGGACAGCTCCAGTTACAGGGGTCCCATTGTAATTCACCAGCTGGACAGCTCCAGTTACAGTGGTCCCATTGTAATTCACCAGCTGGACAGCTCCTGTTACAGTGGTCCCATTGTAATTCACCAGCTGGACAGCTCCAGTTACAGTGGTCCCATTGTAATTCATCAGCTGGACAGCTCCAGTTACAGGGGTCCCATTGTAATTCATCAGCTGGACAGCTCCAGTTACAGGGGTCCCATTTGTAATTCACCAGCTGGACAGCTCCAGATACAGTGGTCCCATTGTAATTCACCAGCTGGACAGCTCCAGTTACAGGGGTCCCATTGTAATTCACCAGCTGGACAGCTCCAGTTACAGTGGTCCCATTGTAATTCACCAGCTGGACAGCTCCAGTTACAGGGGTCCCATTGTAATTCACCAGCTGGACAGCTCCAGTTACAGGGGTCCCATTGCAATACACCAGCTGGACAGCTCCAGTTACAGTGGTCCCATTGTAATTCACCAGCTGGACAGCTCCTGTTACAGTGGTCCCATTGTAATTCACCAGCTGGACAGCTCCAGTTACAGTGGTCCCATTGTAATTCATCAGCTGGACAGCTCCAGTTACAGGGGTCCCATTGTAATTCATCAGCTGGACAGCTCCAGTTACAGGGGTCCCATTTGTAATTCACCAGCTGGACAGCTCCAGATACAGTGGTCCCATTGTAATTCACCAGCTGGACAGCTCCAGTTACAGTGGTGTCATTGTCATTCACCAGCTGGACAGCTCCAGATACAGTGGTCCCATTGTCATTCAACAGCTGGACAGCTCCAGTTACAGTGGTCCCATTGTCATTCACCAGCTGGACAGCTCCAGTTACAGTGGTCCCATTGTCATTCACCAGCTGCATTGTCAGTAACTCTAATAATGTCAGTTAATGTAGTTCCCATAATTGTATTCAGGGGGCAGCTGTGTTGTCGGTTATCTCTCTCTCTCTCTCTCTCTCTCTCTCTCTCTATCTCCATCTCCATTCAGCTGTGCTGTGAGGTCTGGTCATCTTGGACAGTAGGCCCAGCCCTGTGGGTTGAGGTTATGCCAGTGCTCTGTGGCTGTGCTGGTGTGAATTGGACATTGGTTAGCAGTGTGCTGAGATGCCTGCTACTGTGTGAGAGAAGGAATGTGTCCAATGACGGTGATCAAGTCTGACTTATGACCTGGATGTAAAATCCCAGCTGATGCTGTTTCCAACGCTCCCTAGTTTCCCTAAGGTACATATTGACGATCAGCTTCCCCTCCCCCAATCCTAACCTTACAGCTGGAATCCGTAGCGGTGAAACCGCCATGTCCATTTCTGATATTACAACAACAGAGACGTGTTTTTCCTCCTGACATCATTGCACATCATCGCATGCTCACGATAGAACACCACGATGCAGGATACTCCTCTGCCCCGATTCCACTGGAGGATGTGGATCTCAGCTTTAACTAATAGTTAGGGAAATGCCAAACTGACCCAGGATCAGAATCTAGGGGCAACTTCACCTATCTCTGTTTCAAACATACTGTAAGACAGAGGCCACTGATGACACTATAGCACGTCACATACACACATAATGTACCCCCCCCCCCCCCAAATCACTCACTCAACCTCGTCTGCAAAACGAATCAACAGTAATCACCTGGTAAGACCAGCCTTATTTGAAGAGCACCTGCCTTGGGGGCTTCTAACACCAGGGAGGGTGGCGGCACCCTTACTATGTCCTGCAGTGGGAGAGCAGCAGGCACCCTTACTATGTCCTGCAGTGGGAGAGCAGCAGCACCCTTACTATGTCCTGCAGTGGGAGAGCAGCAGGCACCCTTACTATGTCCTGCAGTGGGAGAGCAGCAGCACCCTTACTATGTCCTGCAGTGGGAGAGCAGCAGCACCCTTACTATGTCCTGCAGTGGGAGAGCAGCAGGCACCCTTACTATGTCCTGCAGTGGGAGAGCTGCAGGCACCATTAGTATGTCCTGCAGTGGGAGAGTGGCGGCATCCTTACTATGTCCTGCAGTGGGAGAGCAGCCGGCACCATTACTATGTCCTGCAGTGGGAGAGTGGCAGGCACCCTTACTATGTCCTGCAGTGGGAGAGCAGCAGGCACCATTAGTATGTCCTGCAGTGGGAGAGTGGCGGCATCCTTACTATGTCCTGCAGTGGGAGAGCAGCAGGCACCATTACTATGTCCTGCAGTGGGAGAGTGGTAGGCACCCTTACTATGTCCTGCAGTGGGAGAGTGGCAGGCACCCTTACTATGTCCTGCAGTGGGAGAGCAGCAGGCACCCTTACTATGTCCTGCAGTGGGAGAGCAGCAGCACCCTTACTATGTCCTGCAGTGGGAGAGCAGCAGCACCGTTACTATGTCCTGCAGTGGGAGAGCAGCAGGCACCCTTACTATGTCCTGCAGTGGGAGAGCAGCAGGCACCATTAGTATGTCCTGCAGTGGGAGAGTGGCGGCATCCTTACTATGTCCTGCAGTGGGAGAGCAGCAGGCACCATTACTATGTCCTGCAGTGGGAGAGTGGCAGGCACCCTTACTATGTCCTGCAGTGGGAGAGTGGCAGGCACCCTTACTATGTCCTGCAGTGGGAGAGCAGCAGGCACCCTTACTATGTCCTGCAGTGGGAGAGCAGCAGCACCCTTACTATGTCCTGCAGTGGGAGAGCAGCAGGCACCATTACTATGTCCTGCAGTTGGAGAGCAGCAGGCACCCTTACTATGTCCTGCAGTGGGAGAGCAGCAGGCACCCTTACTATGTCCTGCAGTGGGAGAGCAGCAGGCACCATTAGTATGTCCTGCAGTGGGAGAGCAGCAGACACCCTTACTATGTCCTGCAGTGGGAGAGCACCAGGCACCCTTACTATGTCCTGCAGTGGGAGAGCACCAGGCACCCTTACTATGTCCTGCAGTGGGAGAGCACCAGGCACCCTTACTATGTCCTGCAGTGGGAGAGCAGCAGGCACCATTAGTATGTCCTGCAGTGGGAGAGCAGCAAGCGCCCTTACTATGTCCTGCAGTGGGATAGCAGCAGGCACCCTTACTATGTCCTGCAGTGGGAGAGCAGCAGGCACCATTACTATTTCCTGCAGTGGGAGAGCAGCAGGCACCCTTACTATGTCCTGCAGTGGGAGAGCAGCAGGCACCATTAGTATGTCCTGCAGTGGGAGAGCAGCAGGCACCATTACTATGTCCTGCAGTGGAGAGCAGCAGGCACCATTACTATGTCCTGCAGTGGGAGAGCAGCAGGCACCATTAGTATGGTCCTGCAGTGGGAGAGCAGCAGGCACCATTAGTATGTCCTGCAGTGGGAGAGCAGCAGGCACCCTTACTATGTCCTGCAGTGGGAGAGCAGCAGGCACCATTACTATGTCCTGCAGACAAGTCTCTGGGTGCATCCCTAGTAATAATATTAATAATACTACTAATAATAATAGTGATACTGCTAATAATAATCATTTGGTGGGTGCTGATATTTGTCCTGTTTCACAAGTGTGTATTATACGCATGTGTGAATTGCGTATAAGACATCCTTGGAGAGTAGGGTCACGGCAGGGTCAGCCATCATCATGGAGCAATTAGAGTTAAGTCTCTTGCTCAAGGGCACATTGACAGATTTTTCACCTTGTCGGCTTACGAATTCGAACTAACGACCTTTCGGTTACTGGCCCAATGCTCTAATCGCTAGTCTACCTGGCACCCTATTCCCTATGTAGGGCACTACTTTTGACCATCTAAAGTAGTGCACTGTATAGAGAATAAGGTGCCATTTGGGACACAAGCCTTGCATAAAAGTGTTACGTGAATGGGAAGTGCTTCAGTTGATAAAGTTCTGTCCTTGTTTAGTATGGATTGTTGTCGGATGTGGTCGGTTCAGAGAGATTCTAATTTCCTATTTCATGTCTGATTAGAATGGAAGTTATGATGGTGTTCATTAAGGAACCCCGTAGCAAAACGCTTTGCATCGGAAAAACAAAAAAAAACTAACAAATTCTTATTGGACAAGTTTAGGTGCTACTACCCATTTAAACTTTGTTTCGGACTGTTTTCTTACGTTCCCCCAGACCCCTGTGATAGTCTATATTGAGAAATCTGTTTTTTCATCAAGTTCTTAAAGGCTTTTTAAACTGGAAAACAGGTCAGAGGAACTGTTTGACAAGGTGCCAAGGCAAGCAGATGTGTATCTGTGATCCATCCATCACCCCCTCTCTAAATGAATCATCCATCACAACTCTCTATAACTGTATCATCCATCACTCCTCTCTATAACTGTATCATCCATCACCCCTCTATATAACTGTATCATCCATCACCCCTCTCTATAACTGTATCATCCATCACTTCTCTCTATAACTGTATCATCCATCACCCCTCTCTATAACTGTATCATCATCACTCCTCTCTATAACTGTATCATCCATCACCCCTCTCTATAACTGTATCATCATCACTCTTCTCTCTAACTGTATCATCCATCACTCCTCTCTCTAACTGTATCATCCATCACTCCTCTCTATAACTGTATCATCCATCACCCCTCTCTATAACTGTATCATCATCACTCCTCTCTATAACTGTATCATCCATCACCCCTCTCTATAACTGTATCATCCATCACCCCTCTCTATAACTGTATCATCCATCACTTCTCTCTATAACTGTATCATCCATCACCCCTCTCTATAACTGTATCATCATCACTCCTCTCTATAACTGTATCATCCATCACCCCTCTCTATAACTGTATCATCATCACTCCTCTCTCTAACTGTATCATCCATCACTCCTCTCTCTAACTGTATCATCCATCACTCCTCTCTATAACTGTATCATCCATCACCCCTCTCTATAACTGTATCACCATCACTCCTCTCTCTAACTGTATCATCCATCACCCCTCTCTATAACTGTATCATCATCACTCCTCTCTATAACTGTATCATCCATCACCCCTCTCTATAACTGTATCATCCATCACCCCTCTCTATAACTGTATCATCCATCACCCCTCTCTATAACTGTATCACCATCACTCCTCTCTATAACTGTATCATCCATCACCCCTCTCTATAACTTTATCATCATCACTCCTCTCTCTAACTGTATCATCCATCACTCCTCTCTCTAACTGTATCATCCATCACTCCTCTCTATAACTGTATCATCCATCACCCCTCTCTATAACTGTATCATCATCACTCCTCTCTATAACTGTATCATCCATCACCCCTCTCTATAACTGTATCATCATCACTCCTCTCTATAACTGTATCATCCATCACCCCTCTCTATAACTGTATCATCCATCACTTCTCTCTATAACTGTATCATCCATCACCCCTCTCTATAACTGTATCATCATCACTCCTCTCTATAACTGTATCATCCATCACCCCTCTCTATAACTGTATCATCATCACTCCTCTCTCTAACTGTATCATCCATCACTCCTCTCTCTAACTGTATCATCCATCACTCCTCTCTATAACTGTATCATCCATCACCCCTCTCTATAACTGTATCACCATCACTCCTCTCTCTAACTGTATCATCCATCACCCCTCTCTATAACTGTATCATCATCACTTCTCTCTATAACTGTATCATCCATCACCCCTCTCTATAACTGTATCATCCATCACCCCTCTCTATAACTGTATCATCCATCACCCCTCTCTATAACTGTATCACCATCACTCCTCTCTCTAACTGTATCATCCATCACTCCTCTCTCTAACTGTATCATCCATCACTCCTCTCTATAACTGTATCATCCATCACCCCTCTCTATAACTGTATCACCATCACTCCTCTCTCTAACTGTATCATCCATCACCCCTCTCTATAACTGTATCATCATCACTCCTCTCTATAACTGTATCATCCATCACCCCTCTCTATAACTGTATCATCCATCACCCCTCTCTATAACTGTATCATCCATCACCCCTCTCTATAACTGTATCACCATCACTCCTCTCTATAACTGTATCATCCATCACCCCTCTCTATAACTTTATCATCATCACTCCTCTCTCTAACTGTATCATCCATCACTCCTCTCTCTAACTGTATCATCCATCACTCCTCTCTCTAACTGTATCATCCATCACTCCTCTCTATAACTGTATCATCCATCACCCCTCTCTATAACTGTATCATCATCACTCCTCTCTATAACTGTATCATCCATCACCCCTCTCTATAACTGTATCATCATCACTCCTCTCTATAACTGTATCATCCATCACCCCTCTCTATAACTGTATCATCCATCACTTCTCTCTATAACTGTATCATCCATCACCCCTCTCTATAACTGTATCATCATCACTCCTCTCTATAACTGTATCATCCATCACCCCTCTCTATAACTGTATCATCATCACTCCTCTCTCTAACTGTATCATCCATCACTCCTCTCTCTAACTGTATCATCCATCACTCCTCTCTATAACTGTATCATCCATCACCCCTCTCTATAACTGTATCACCATCACTCCTCTCTCTAACTGTATCATCCATCACCCCTCTCTATAACTGTATCATCATCACTTCTCTCTATAACTGTATCATCCATCACCCCTCTCTATAACTGTATCATCCATCACCCCTCTCTATAACTGTATCACCATCACTCCTCTCTATAACTGTATCATCCATCACCCCTCTCTATAACTGTATCATCATCACTCCTCTCTCTAACTGTATCATCCATCACTCCTCTCTCTAACTGTATCATCCATCACTCCTCTCTATAACTGTATCATCCATCACCCCTCTCTATAACTGTATCATCATCACTCCTCTCTCTAACTGTATCATCCATCACCCCTCTCTATAACTTTATCATCATCACTCCTCTCTATAACTGTATCATCCATCACCCCTCTCTATAACTGTATCATCCATCACCCCTCTCTATAACTGTATCATCCATCACCCCTCTCTATAACTGTATCATCCATCACTTCTCTCTATAACTGTATCATCCATCACCCCTCTCTATAACTGTATCATCATCACTCCTCTCTATAACTGTATCATCCATCACCCCTCTCTATAACTGTATCATCATCACTCCTCTCTCTAACTGTATCATCCATCACTCCTCTCTCTAACTGTATCATCCATCACTCCTCTCTCTAACTGTATCATCCATCACCCCTCTCTATAACTGTATCATCACTCCTCTCTATAACTGTATCATCCATCACCCCTCTATAACTGTATCATCCATCACTTCTCTCTATAACTGTATCATCCATCACACCTCTCTATAACTGTATCATCATCACTCCTCTCTATAACTGTATCATCCATCACCCCTCTCTATAACTGTATCATCCATCACCCCTCTCTATAACTGTATCACCATCACTCCTCTCTATAACTGTATCATCCATCACCCCTCTCTAGAACTGTATCATCATCACTCCTCTCTCTAACTGTATCATCCATCACTCCTCTCTCTAACTGTATCATCCATCACTCCTCTCTATAACTGTATCATCCATCACCCCTCTCTATAACTGTATCATCCATCACCCCTCTCTATAACTGTATCATCATCACTCCTCTCTCTAACTGTATCATCCATCACCCCTCTCTATAACTGTATCATCATCACTCCTCTCTATAACTGTATCATCCATCACCCCTCTCTATAACTGTATCATCATCACTCCTCTCTATAACTGTATCATCCATCACCCCTCTCTATAACTGTATCATCATCACTCCTCTCTATAACTGTATCATCCATCACCCCTCTCTATAACTGTATCATCCATCACCCCTCTCTATAACTGTATCATCCATCACTTCTCTCTATAACTGTATCATCCATCACCCCTCTCTATAACTGTATCATCCATCACCCCTCTCTATAACTGTATCATCACTCCTCTCTCTAACTGTATCATCCATCACCCCTCTCTATAACTGTATCATCATCACTCCTCTCTATAACTGTATCATCATCACTCCTCTCTATAACTGTATCATCATCACTCCTCTCTATAACTGTATCATCCATCACCCCTCTCTATAACTGTATCATCCATCACCCCTCTCTATAACTGTATCATCATCACTCCTCTCTATAACTGTATCATCATCACCCCTCTCTATAACTGTATCATCATCACTCCTCTCTCTAACTGTATCATCCATCACTCCTCTCTCTAACTGTATCATCCATCACCCCTCTCTATAACTGTATCATTATCACTCCTCTCTATAACGGTATCATCATCACTCCTCTCTCTAACTGTATCATCCATCACCCCTCTCTATAACTGTATCATCATCACTCCTCTCTATAACGGTATCATCATCACCCCTCTCTATAACTGTATCATCATCACTCCTCTCTATAACGGTATCATCATCACCCCTCTCTATAACGCGGTCATTAACCACAGGACGTCCTTTGAACTCCTCTTAGTTGGCGTTGTGCTTTATCACTAAACAGGTAGTTGATGGGACTGACTGAGCATGTAGCAAAACGTATTGAGCTGCAGAGAGTTGAAGACAATGTACTCACCGCTCAGTCAGCTTTGATTGAATTAAAAAGTAAATCTAAGACTGCTTGCCTCTAAAGCTTTATTAATCAAAGCTGGGCCACCCCTCGCCTTTCTCTAATCAGCTCTCCTTGTATGGGTCCTGGTCAACAATAGTGCTCTATAATGGTAATGGGATACCATTAGGGACACAGCCTCAGTGTACATACTCTCAACCTATTACAGCACAGCTGTGGCCTCTCCCTGAGGCCAGAGCCAATGGAATGCACCGGTTGCTATTTGTGCTCTTGACGGGCGGGGATGGAGGCCGATTGGTGCTTAGCGGGAAAGACGCCCAAACCGCCCACCCAGTGCTGTGTGTTGTCTCTGGATGATCCCTCCTCATCCCTGGTACTCCTGTAATCTCAGCTAATCCAGGCTGCTCCCGGTGTGTGTGGATTGTGGTCGGCGCCACTGGTGTGTGTGTGTGAGTGCATGTGTATGTGTTAATTTGTCATTGGGTGTTATGTTACCCCACCCCTTCTGGTGACCTGAGCAGACTCCTCCTCATCCATTCAGTCACCATGCTTTTGTCAGTATGGTGTTGTCAGTATGGTGTTGTCAGTATGGTGTTGGGATCTGTTGTCAGTGTGGTGTTGTGGTCTGGTGTTGTCAGTATGGTGTTGCGGTCTGGTGTTGTCAGTATGGTGTTGTCAGTATTGTTTTGTGGTCTGGTGTTGTCAGTAGGGTGTTGCGGTCTGTTGTCAGTGTGGTGTTGCGGTCTGTTGTCAGTATGGTGTTGTGGTCTGGTGTTGTCAGTATGGTGTTGTGGTCTGGTGTTGTCAGTATGGTGTTGTGGTCTGTTGTCAGTATGGTGTTGCGGTCTGTTGTCAGTATGGTGTTGTCAGTGTGGTGTTGTCAGTGTGGTGTTGTTGTCAGTATGGTGTTGTGGTCTGGTGTTGTCAGTATGGTGTTGTGGTCTGTTGTCAGTGTGGTGTTGTGGTCTGTTGTCAGTGTGGTGTTGTTATCAGTATGGTGTTGTCAGTGTGGTGTTGTGGTCTGTTGTCAGTATGGTGTTGTGATCTGTTGCCAGTATGGTGTTGTGGTCTGTTGTCAGTGTGGTGTTGTGGTCTGTTGTCAGTATGGTGCTGTGGTCTGTTGCCAGTATGGTGCTGTGATCTGTTGTCAGTGTGGTGTTGTGGTCTGTTGTCAGTATGGTGTTGTGGTCTGGTGTTGTCAGTATGGTGGTGTGATCTGTTGCCAGTATGGTGCTGTGGTCTGTTGTCAGTATGGTGGTGTGATCTGTTGCCAGTAGGGTGTTGTGGTCTGTTGTCAGTATGGTGTTGTCAGTATGGTGTTGTGGTCTGTTGTCAGTATGGTGGTGTGATCTGTTGCCAGTATGGTGCTGTGGTCTGTTGTCAGTATGGTGGTGTGATCTGTTGCCAGTATGGTGTTGTGGTCTGTTGTCAGTGTGGTGTTGTGGTCTGTTGTCAGTATGGTGTTGTGGTCTGTTGTCAGTATGGTGTTGTCAGTATGGTGTTGTGGTCTGTTGTCAGTATGGTGCTGTGGTCTGTTGCCAGTATGGTGCTGTGATCTGTTGTCAGTGTGGTGTTGTGGTCTGTTGTCAGTATGGTGTTGTGGTCTGGTGTTGTCAGTATGGTGGTGTGATCTGTTGCCAGTATGGTGCTGTGGTCTGTTGTCAGTATGGTGGTGTGATCTGTTGCCAGTAGGGTGTTGTGGTCTGTTGTCAGTATGGTGTTGTCAGTATGGTGTTGTGGTCTGTTGTCAGTATGGTGGTGTGATCTGTTGCCAGTATGGTGCTGTGGTCTGTTGTCAGTATGGTGGTGTGATCTGTTGCCAGTATGGTGTTGTGGTCTGTTGTCAGTGTGGTGTTGTGGTCTGTTGTCAGTATGGTGTTGTGGTCTGTTGTCAGTATGGTGTTGTCAGTATGGTGTTGTGGTCTGTTGTCAGTATGGTGCTGTGGTCTGTTGTCAGTATGGTGTTGTGGTCTGTTGTCAGTATGGTGTTGTCAGTATGGTGCTGTGGTCTGTTGTCAGTATGGTGCTGTGGTCTGTTGTCAGTATGGTGTTGTGGTCTGTTGTCAGTATGGTGCTGTGGTCTGTTGTCAGTATGGTGCTGTGGTCTGTTGTCAGTATGGTGTTGTGGTCTGTTGTCAGTATGGTGCTGTGGTCTGTTGTCAGTATGGTGTTGTGGTCTGTTGTCAGTATGGTGTTGTCAGTATGGTGTTGTGGTCTGTTGTCAGTATGGTGTTGTCAGTATGGTGTTGTCAGTATGGTGTTGTGGTCTGTTGTCAGTATGGTGTTGTGGTCTGTTGTCAGTATGGTGTTGTCAGTATGGTGCTGTGGTCTGTTGTCAGTATGGTGCTGTGGTCTGTTGTCAGTATGGTGTTGTGGTCTGTTGTCAGTATGGTGTTGTCAGTATGGTGTTGTGGTCTGTTGTCAGTATGGTGTTGTCAGCATGGTGTTGTCAGTATGGTGTTGTGGTCTGTTGTCAGTATGGTGTTGTCAGCATGGTGTTGTCAGTATGGTGTTGTGGTCTGTTGTCAGTATGGTGTTGTCAGTATGGTGTTGTGGTCTGTTGTCAGTATGGTGTTGTCAGTATGGTGTTGTCAGTATGGTGTTGTGGTCTGTTGTCAGTATGGTGTTGTCAGTATGGTGTTGTGGTCTGTTGTCAGTATGGTGCTGTGGTCTGTTGTCAGTATGGTGCTGTGGTCTGTTGTCAGTATGGTGTTGTGGTCTGTTGTCAGTATGGTGTTGTCAGTATGGTGTTGTGGTCTGTTGTCAGTATGGTGTTGTCAGCATGGTGTTGTCAGCATGGTGTTGTCAGTATGGTGTTGTCAGCATGGTGTTGTCAGTATGGTGTTGTGGTCTGTTGTCAGTATGGTGTTGTCAGCATGGTGTTGTCAGTATGGTGTTGTGGTCTGTTGTCAGTATGGTGTTGTCAGCATGGTGTTTTCAGTATGGTGTTGTGGTCTGTTGTCAGTATGGTGTTGTCAGTAGGGTGTTGTCAGCATGGTGTTGTCAGTATGGTGTTGTGGTCTGTTGTCAGTATGGTGTTGTCAGTAGGGTGTTGTGGTCTTTATTTTTTTTACTAACGTCTGTTCTCCTTTTTTGTCTTTTGTCTTCTTCTTTTTCATCATCCTCTGTTTCTGCTGCTGTGTCCTTCACCACCACCACTGCTGCACACAAACTGACCAACATCACTCTGGTCACCTTGACCACTTGACTACCTGGATGGACTCCCTACCCCCCTCCTCTTTCCCCCTCTTTCTGCTCTCTCTCTCTCTCTCTCTCTCTCTCTCTCTCTCTCTCTCTCTCTCTCTCTCTCTCTCTCTCTCGCTCTCCCCATCTCTCTCTCGCTCTCCCCATCTCTCTCTCGCTCTCCCCATCTCTCTCTCGCTCTCCCCATCTCTCTCGCTCTCCCCATCTCTCTCTCTCTCTCTCTCCATCTCTCTCTCTCTCGCTCCTCATCTCTTTCTCACCCATCTCTTTCTCCCCATCTCTCGCTTTCTCACCCATCTCTCTCTCTCTCTCTCTCTCCCCCATCTCTGTCTGCCTGTCCCCACCCTTCCCCATACCAGCTCCATGCAGAGATCAGAGAGCACCCCACCACATCAGGTAAGCCACTGACCTTTGGAAGGGACAGGAAGGGGTGATGGGGCGGGAGAGGAGGGGTGAGGCAGGGGTGAGAGGGCTCACAGGGGGCAACAGGCTCACGTCCTCCAACTCAACACCTCAATAGGACAGGGATGCATTTGAAGGTTGTGTTACAGTAGCCAGTAGTTTGTGTTTACCTTAAACGAATGTCATGAATTCCAAGTTATAGGAAAGGATTTCTCTGGGTAGGCCAAAGGTTTGGAGTGGGTGAAAGTTGTCTGTAACTTTGATATTGTTCATCATGTATGGTTGGACAGTGCTGATCTAGTTTCACACTAGCTTTATGGTTCTACAGTGCCCTGTTTTGGTGAGCCACAATATTTCCAATAGTCACTGACTCACTGAAATGTCACTTGCAGTTGTTGAGTTCACTATCTAGGCCTTCGGCTGGCTGTGTCCCGTATGACTTTGAGTTTCCTGGTGATGGCGTTGACTTTCTTAGTGATGGCGTTGACTTTCTTAGTGATGGCGTTGACTTTCTTAGTGATGGCGTTGACTTTCTTAGTGAAGGCGTTGACTTTCTTAGTGAAGGCGTTGACTTTCTTAGTGAAGGCGTTGACTTTCTTAGTGAAGGCGTTGACTTTCTTAGTGAAGGCGTTGACTTTCTTAGTGAAGGCGTTGACTTTCTTAGTGAAGGCGTTGACTTTCTTAGTGAAGGCGTTGACTTTCTTAGTGAAGGCGTTGACTTTCTTAGGGGTGGCGTTGACTTTCTTAGGGGTGGCGTTGACTTTCTTAGGGGTGGCGTTGACTTTCTTAGGGGTGGCGTTGACTTTCTTAGGGGTGGCGTTGACTTTCTTTGGGAAGGCGTTGACTTTCTTTGGGAAGGCGTTGACTTTCTTTGGGAAGGCGTTGACTTTCTTAGGGGTGGCGTTGACTTTCTTAGGGGTGGCGTTGACTTTCTTAGGGGTGGCGTTGACTTTCTTTGGGAAGGCGTTGACTTTCTTTGGGAAGGCGTTGACTTTCTTTGGGAAGGCGTTGACTTTCTTTGGGAAGGCGTTGACTTTCTTTGGGAAGGCGTTGACTTTCTTAGGGGTGGCGTTGACTTTCTTAGGGGTGGCGTTGACTTTCTTAGGGGTGGCGTTGACTTTCTTAGGGGTGGCGTTGACTTTCCTAGGGGTGGCGTTGACTTTCCTAGGGCTGGCGTTGACTTTCTTTGGGAAGGCGTTGACTTTCTTAGGGGTGGCGTTGACTTTCTTAGTGAAGGCGTTGACTTTCTTAGTGAAGGCGTTGACTTTCTTAGTGAAGGCGTTGACTTTCTTAGTGAAGGCGTTGACTTTCTTAGTGAAGGCGTTGACTTTCTTAGTGAAGGCGTTGACTTTCTTAGTGAAGGCGTTGACTTTCTTTGGGAAGGCGTTGACTTTCTTAGGGGTGGCGTTGACTTTCTTAGGGGTGGCGTTGACTTTCTTAGGGGTGGCGTTGACTTTCTTAGGGGTGGCGTTGACTTTCCTAGGGGTGGCGTTGACTTTCCTAGGGCTGGCGTTGACTTTCTTTGGGAAGGCGTTGACTTTCTTAGGGGTGGCGTTGACTTTCTTAGGGGTGGCGTTGACTTTCTTAGTGAAGGCGTTGACTTTCCTAGGGGTGGCGTTGACTTTCTTAGTGAAGGCGTTGACTTTCCTAGGGCTGGCGTTGACTTTCCTAGGGGTGGCATTGAGTTTCCTAGGGGTGGCATTGACTTTCCTAGGGATGGTATTGCGTCGGGTATACAGAGATAAGCAGTTTACAGAGGAGTAGAGAGTGAGGTGATGTGTTCTATAAAGAGCATTGGTGGCAAATCTGATGGCCAAATGGTAAAGAACATCTAGCTGCTCGAGAGCACCCTTACCTGCCGACTGGTGCACTGTAACAGTAGACTGCTGCACTAAGATTCAAATGAAATGTATTTATAAAGCCCTTCTTACATCAGCTGATATCTCAAAGTGCTGTACAGAAACCCAGCCTAAAACCTCAAACAGCACGCAATGCAGGTGTAAAAGCACGGTGGCTAGGAAAAACTCCCTAGAAAGGCCAGAAGCTAGGAAGAAACCTAGAGGGGAACCAGGCTATGAGGGGTGACCAGTCCTCTTCTGGCTGTGCCGGGTGGAGATTATAACAGAACATGGCCAAGATGTTCAAATGTTCATAGATGACCAGCAGGGTCAAATAATAATAATCACAGTGGTTGTCGAGGGTGCAACAGGTCAGCACCCCAGGAGTAAATGTCAGTTGGCTTTTCATAGTCGATCATTCAGAGTATCTCTACTGCTCCTGCTGTCTCTAGAGAGTTGAAAACAGCAGGTCTGGGACAGGTAGCACGACGGGTGAACAGGTCAGTGTTCCATAGCCACAGGCAGAACACTTGAAACTGGAGCAGCAGCATGGCCAGGTGGACTGGGGACAGCAAGGAGTCATCAGGCCAGGTAGTCCTGAGGCATGGTCCTAGGGCTCAGGTCCTCCGAGAGAGAGAAAGAGAGAAAGAAAGAGCAAAATAAAGAGTGAGAGAAAGAGAGAGAATTAGAGAGAGCATACTTAAATTCACACAGGACACCGGATAAGACAGGAGAAATACTCCAGGTATAACAGACTGACCCTAGCCCCCCGACACATAAACTACTGCAGCATAAATACTGGAGGCTAAGACTCACTGGAAACCTTATTGACTGGTGGACTGTAACAGTAGACTGCTGCACTAAGACTCACTGGAAACCTTATTGACTGGTGGACTGTAACAGTAGACTGCTGCACTAAGACTCACTGGAAACCTTATTGAGTGGTGGACTGTAACAGTAGACTGCTGCACTAAGACTCACTGGAAACCTTATTGACTGGTGGACTGTAACAGTAGACTGCTGCACTAAGACTCACTGAAACCTTATTGAGTGGTGGACTGTAACAGTAGACTGCTGCACTAAGACTCACTGAAACCTTATTGACTGGTGGACTGTAACAGTAGACTGCTGCACTAAGACTCACTGGAAACCTTATTGACTGGTGGACTGTAACAGTAGACTGCTGCACTAAGACTCACTGGAAACCTTATTGACTGGTGGACTGTAACAGTAGACTGCTGCACTAAGACTCACTGGAAACCTTATTGATTGGTGGACTGTAACAGTAGACTGCTGCACTAAGACTCACTGGAAACCTTATTGACTGGTGGACTGTAACAGTAGACTACTGCACTAAGACTCACTGGAAACCTTATTGACTGGTGGACTGTAACAGTAGACTGCTGCACTAAGACTCACTGGAAACCTTATTGAGTGGTGGACTGTAACAGTAGACTGCTGCACTAAGACTCACTGGAAACCTTATTGAGTGGTGGACTGTAACAGTAGACTGCTGCACTAAGACTCACTGAAACCTTATTGAGTGGTGGACTGTAACAGTAGACTGCTGCACTAAGACTCACTGGAAACCTTATTGACTGGTGGACTGTAACGGTAGACTGCTGCACTAAGACTCACTGGCAACCTTATTGAGTGGTGGACTGTAACGGTAGACTGCTGCACTAAGACTCACTGGCAACCTTATTGACTGGTGGACTGTAACGGTAGACTGCTGCACTAAGACTCACTGGCAACCTTATTGACTGGTGGACTGTAACAGTAGACTGCTGCACTAAGACTCACTGGAAACCTTATTGACTGGTGGACTGTAACAGTAGACTGCTGCACTAAGACTCACTGGAAACCTTATTGACTGGTGGACTGTAACAGTAGACTACTGCACTAAGACTCACTGAAACCTTATTGACTGGTGGACTGTAACAGTAGACTGCTGCACTAAGACTCACTGGAAACCTTATTGAGTGGTGGACTGTAACAGTAGACTGCTGCACTAAGACTCCCTGGAAACCTTATTGACTGGTGGACTGTAACAGTAGACTGCTGCACTAAGACTCACTGGAAACCTTATTGAGTGGTGGACTGTAACAGTAGACTGCTGCACTAAGACTCACTGGAAACCTTATTGAGTGGTGGACTGTAACAGTAGACTGCTGCACTAAGACTCACTGAAACCTTATTGTCTGGTGGACTGTAACAGTAGACTGCTGCACTAAGACTCACTGAAACCTTATTGAGTGGTGGACTGTAACAGTAGACTGCTGCACTAAGACTCACTGGAAACCTTATTGAGTGGTGGACTGTAACAGTAGACTGCTGCACTAAGACTCACTGGAAACCTTATTGACTGGTGGACTGTAACAGTAGACTGCTGCACTAAGACTCACTGAAACCTTATTGAGTGGTGGACTGTAACAGTAGACTGCTGCACTAAGACTCACTGAAACCTTATTGACTGGTGGACTGTAACAGTAGACTGCTGCACTAAGACTCACTGGAAACCTTATTGACTGGTGGACTGTAACAGTAGACTGCTGCACTAAGACTCACTGGAAACCTTATTGATTGGTGGACTGTAACAGTAGACTGCTGCACTAAGACTCACTGGAAACCTTATTGACTGGTGGACTGTAACAGTAGACTACTGCACTAAGACTCACTGGAAACCTTATTGACTGGTGGACTGTAACAGTAGACTGCTGCACTAAGACTCACTGGAAACCTTATTGAGTGGTGGACTGTAACAGTAGACTGCTGCACTAAGACTCACTGGAAACCTTATTGAGTGGTGGACTGTAACAGTAGACTGCTGCACTAAGACTCACTGAAACCTTATTGAGTGGTGGACTGTAACAGTAGACTGCTGCACTAAGACTCACTGGAAACCTTATTGACTGGTGGACTGTAACAGTAGACTGCTGCACTAAGACTCACTGGCAACCTTATTGAGTGGTGGACTGTAACGGTAGACTGCTGCACTAAGACTCACTGGCAACCTTATTGACTGGTGGACTGTAACGGTAGACTGCTGCACTAAGACTCACTGGCAACCTTATTGACTGGTGGACTGTAACAGTAGACTGCTGCACTAAGACTCACTGGAAACCTTATTGACTGGTGGACTGTAACAGTAGACTGCTGCACTAAGACTCACTGGAAACCTTATTGACTGGTGGACTGTAACAGTAGACTACTGCACTAAGACTCACTGAAACCTTATTGACTGGTGGACTGTAACAGTAGACTGCTGCACTAAGACTCACTGGAAACCTTATTGAGTGGTGGACTGTAACAGTAGACTGCTGCACTAAGACTCCCTGGAAACCTTATTGACTGGTGGACTGTAACAGTAGACTGCTGCACTAAGACTCACTGGAAACCTTATTGAGTGGTGGACTGTAACAGTAGACTGCTGCACTAAGACTCACTGGAAACCTTATTGAGTGGTGGACTGTAACAGTAGACTGCTGCACTAAGACTCACTGAAACCTTATTGACTGGTGGACTGTAACAGTAGACTGCTGCACTAAGACTCACTGAAACCTTATTGAGTGGTGGACTGTAACAGTAGACTGCTGCACTAAGACTCACTGGAAACCTTATTGAGTGGTGGACTGTAACAGTAGACTGCTGCACTAAGACTCACTGGAAACCTTATTGACTGGTGGACTGTAACAGTAGACTGCTGCACTAAGACTCACTGGAAACCTTATTGACTGGTGGACTGTAACAGTAGACTGCTGCACTAAGACTCACTGGAAACCTTATTGACTGGTGGACTGTAACAGTAGACTGCTGCACTAAGACTCACTGGAAACCTTATTGACTGGTGGACTGTAACAGTAGACTGCTGCACTAAGACTCACTGGAAACCTTATTGAGTGGTGGACTGTAACAGTAGACTGCTGCACTAAGACTCACTGAAACCTTATTGAGTGGTGGACTGTAACAGTAGACTGCTGCACTAAGACTCACTGGAAACCTTATTGAGTGGTGGACTGTAACAGTAGACTGCTGCACTAAGACTCACTGAAACCTTATTGAGTGGTGGACTGTAACAGTAGACTGCTGCACTAAGACTCACTGGAAACCTTATTGAGTGGTGGACTGTAACAGTAGACTGCTGCACTAAGACTCACTGGAAACCTTATTGAGTGGTGGACTGTAACAGTAGACTGCTGCACTAAGACTCACTGAAACCTTATTGACTGGTGGACTGTAACAGTAGATTGCTGCACTAAGACTCACTGGAAACCTTATTGAGTGGTGGACTGTAACAGTAGACTGCTGCACTAAGACTCACTGGAAACCTTATTGACTGGTGGACTGTAACAGTAGACTGCTGCACTAAGACTCACTGGAAACCTTATTGACTGGTGGATTGTAACAGTAGACTGCTGCACTAAGACTCACTGGAAACCTTATTGAGTGGATTTTCCCTTTAAGAGCGCTATTAGATCGTTTCTGAGTGCATTTTCCCTTTTAAGAGCACTACTAGATAGTTTCTGATTGAATTTTCCCTTTTAAGAGCACTACTAGATAGTTTCTGATTGAATTTTCCCTTTAAGAGAGCTGCTAGATAGTTTCTGATTGAATTTTCCCTTTAAGAGAGCTGCTAGATAGTTTCTGATTGAATTTTCCCTTTAAGAGCGCTGCTAGATAGTTTCTGATTGAATTTTCCCTTTAAGAGCACTACTAGATAGTTTCTGATTGAATTTTCCCTTTAAGAGAGCTACTAGATAGTTTCTCAGTGAATTTTCCCTTTAAGAGCGCTGCTAGATAGTTTCTGAGTGGATTTCCCTTTAAGAGCGCTGCTAGATAGTTTCTGAGTGGATTTCCCTTTAAGAGTGCTGCTAGGCACAATGTGTTCTCTTCCTAGGATGTTGTTCATTAAATATGCTGTGTGTGCTTCACATACACTAAACCAAATCTAGTTAACCCTTAGCCATAGAGTGAAGTGTTCTTACTACACTGAGATATTCTCTGCTTTAATATGTTATAACGCTGCAGGGTGACGTTTACGCTAGGTACAGATCTAGGATCAGCTTCCCCTCCCTCAATCCTAACCTTAACCGTTAGTGGGGGAAATGCAACTGTCGGGGCAACTTCACCCTACTCCTCGTTAGATGGAGTCTTTGCAGCCGTGCCACTAGAGGGCACCGTGTAGTCATCACGGTGACCTCTGCTGCTCAGCCTGTTGGTCAGCAGATAAAAATGAATCTCTCTCTCTCCCTTTTCTCCCCCCTCTCTCTCTCTCTTTCCCTTTTCTCCCCCCCTCTCTTTCTCTCTCTCCCTTTTCTCCCTCTCTCTCTCTCTTTCCCTTTTCTCCCCCTCTCTCTTTCTCTCTCTCCCTTTTCTCCCCCTCTCTCTCTCTCTTTCCCTTTTCTCCCCCTCTCTCTCTCTTTCCCTTTTCTCCCCCTCTCTCTTTCTCTCTTTCCCTTTTCTCCCCCTCTCTCTTTCTCTCTCTCCCTTTTCTCCCCCTCTCTCTCTCTTTCCCTTTTCTCCCCCTCTCTCTTTCTCTCTTTCCCTTTTCTTCCCCTCTCTCTCTCTCTCTCCCTTTTCTCCCACTCTCGCTCTCTCTCTTTCCCTTTTCTCCCCCTCTCTGTCTTTCCCTTTTCTCCCCCTCTCTCTCTTTCCCTTTTCTCCCCCCTCTCTCTTTCCCTTTTCTCCCCCCTCTCTTTCCCTTTTCTCCCCCCTCTCTCTCGTTCCCTTTTCTCCCTCCCTCTCTCTTTCCATTTTCTCCCTCCCTCTCTCTTTCCATTTTTCCCCCTCTCGCTCTCTTTCCCTTTTCTCTCTCCCTCTCTCTCTCTCTTTCTCGCTTTTGCTCTCCTCCAGCTGCCTTAATTCCCAGTGATGACCCCATCCTATTGACCCCAGGGAGGATGAGCCAGCGAAGCCAGGGGAAGGAGCGAGAGAAGAGGGAGGAGAAGGAGCGAGAGAAGGAGAAGGAGCGAGAGAAGAGGGAGGAGAAGGAGCGAGAGAAGGAGAAGGAGCGAGAGAAGAGGGAGGAGAAGGAGCGAGAGAAGAGGGAGGAGAAGGAGCGAGAGAAGGAGAAGGAGCGAGAGAAGAGGGAGGAGAAGGAGCGAGAGAAGAGGGAGGAGAGGGAGAAGGACAGAGAGAAGGAGAAGGATGGGACCCTCCACACCCCCAGCAGAGATCACCTCGCCAGCCCCTCTTCCCTCAGCCCGGGGCTCAGCTACACCCATGGTAAGACCACCTTCTTCTTCCAGGCACACTTTGCCCTCTAAGCACAGACCCAGGGTCAGGTATCTCTCAACCTCTGTACTAACCTCAGTATTCCTGAACCACGGTGTCCGCTGGAGGTTGATGGGCTCTGCTAGGCACCATGCAACCTTCAGGGTTGAAGCAGATACCATGGGAAGCAAAGAGGTAACCAATGCTGTAAGCAAAAGGATCTGATGTTTTTATTTAAAATGTGAGACTTGTATATGACAAGGCATGGGTGTGTTTTAAGGTGGTTTGGGAAGGTTTTTACCCTTCAAATGTCAATGGTTCATCCCACACTACAGTACTTTCCTTCTGGGATGTTCCATTATCTACCACCAGGGGGAGCAGAAGCTAAAAAGAAAAATAAATATTTTTCTCTACTCATTCAAGAGCACCTTCAAATCAAATGTGTCTGCCTTCTATCAGAACAAGCAACACTTCTCTCCAAAGAGACCTGAGTGGTGCGGTTGGGGGGACTTATACAACTGGGTAACCAGTCATTGCACAAAAGGAAATAATTCTGGGATAGAACCATAATAATAAAAAAACCCTGCCTTGAGTATATGAGGGGCAGATGGTTGCATTGATATTGCTAGTACCTAGGCCTCTATACAGCTCTGGGATGTAGGCTGGTAAATGACAGAAATGATTTTTATTAGCTAACTCTAAGCCAATACATCCAGTGTTATTTTCCTAGTGTCAGTTTCTCAGTTGTGGTTGTTGCTGGTTTGCTCTTCTGAATATAAGAATGTAGGCCGAGCGCTTCACAGGTAATGCCGTCCCAAAGAGCAGAGAATCCAATAAGGATGAAAGGCTGGGAGGCAACAACGCCGGTGGTCTGTATCCTTCCTTCAGTGTGAACAGACAGGCGGTGAACACGTGAGACGGCCATCGTGACATTTACCAGTCTGTTGTTGGTCCAACGCCACTATACCCTCCGTTTATCATGACACCACATTGGATGCATCTCAAATGGCACCCTATTCTCTATTTAGTGCCATAGTAGTGCACTAAATGGGACGCAGCCATTAACTCTCTCATATTGTGTTCTCGGATATCGTTTATTCAGAGGCATCAGACTATCAGTAGAGATAATCATGGTGGTCTTCTTAAGGTCTCACAATTTGGAATATTTCCTGCTGTTCAATGGCCATTTCAACTGTTGATTCTTAAAGAATATAACTTCGAAATGCCTTTTGACCTTTGTACAGCTGTCTCATCAGATCAGAACCATGCATTAAAGGTACCATTGTTCCATTGTTTGTGTTTCATTTTGTTGTCTTTGGAAACAAGCGATATGGTCTATAGCTTCCAACTATAATGCTGTGCTCGTGTATTGTCTGTTCCTGGTGGGGCTGCCGTCAGGCTGAAACATAAACTCCTGATTGGGGCTTAAAAGGCCAAAAAGTCCCTCCCCTCTTTAGATTATGCCAAGTGTTCCTACTTACTTAAAAGAGGGGATGTGAATTCCTGTCCTAGTTACACAACGAACGTTCTCTGTGAGAAGAATATGGTTCTGATAGGTTAAACTCTGAAACCTTCGGAACTGTTAAACCCTGGTCCAGGTTTCCATGGTAACCCCCACTGTCTCAAGTAGCCTCTTTATATTGTGAGGGAAATGATGCTGTATTGGTCTCAAATAGAGGTCGACCGATTATGATTTTTCAACCCCGATACCGATTATTGGAGGACCCAAAAAGCTGATACCGATTAATTGGCCGAATATTTTTAGTTTTTTTTGTAATAATGACAATTACAACAATACTGAATGAACACTTATTTTAACTTAATATAATTCATCAATAAAATCAATTTAGCCTCAAATAAATAATGAAACATGTTCAATTTGGTTTAAAAAATGCAAAAACAAAGTGTTGGAGAAGAAAGTAAAAGTGCAATATGTGCCATGTAAGAAAGCTAACGTTTAAGTGCCTTGCTCAGAACATGGGAACATATGAAAGCTGGTGGTTCCTTTTAACATGAGTCTTCCATATTCCCAGGTAAGAAGTTTTAGGTTGTAGTTATTATAGGAATTATAGGATTATTTCTCTCTATACCATTTGTATTTCATATACCTTTGCTTATTGGATGTTCTTATAGGCACTTTAGTATTGCCAGTGTAACAGTATAGCTTCCATCCCTCTCCTCGCTCCTACCTGGGCTCGAACCAGGAACACATCGACAACAGCCACCATCGAAGCAGTGTTACCCATGCAGAGCAAGTGACGTTTGAAATGCTATTAGCGCGCACCCCGCTAACTAGCTAGCCATTTCACATGGGTTACACCAGCCTAATCTCGGGAGTTGATAGGCTTCAAGTCATAAACAGCGCAATGCTAGAAGCATTGCGAAGAGCTGCACGAACGTGGTGTTTGAATGAATGCGTACGAGCCAGCTGCTGCCTATCATCGCTCAGTCAGACTGCTCTATCAAATCATAGACTTTATTATAACATAATAACACACAGAAATAGGAGCCTTAGGTCATTAATATGGTCGAATCCGGAAACTATCACGTTTAGAAATACGGAACCGTTCCGTATTTTATCTAACGGGAGGCATCCCTAAATCTAAATATTCATGTAACATTGCACAACCTTCAATGTTATGTCATAATTACGTACAATTCTGGCAAATTAGTTCGCAACGAGCCAGGCAGCCCAAACTGTTGCATATGCCCTGACTCTGCGTGCAATGAACGCAAGAGAAGTGACACAATTTCACCTGGTTAATATTGCCTGCTAACCTGGATTTCTTTTAGCTAAATATGCAGGTTTAAAAATATATACTTCTGTGTATTGATTTTAAGAAAGGCATTGATGTTTATGGTTAGGTACACGTTGGAGCAACGTGTACCTAAGCGATTACATACAACGCAGGACAGGCTAGATAAACTAGTAATATCATCAACCATGTGTAGTTAACTAGTGATTATGATTGATTGATTGTTTTTTATAAGATATGTTTAATGCTAGCTAGCAACTTACCGTGGCTTCTTACGGCATTCACGTAACAGGCAGGCTCCTCGTGGAGTGCAATGTAAAGCAGGTGGTTAGAGCGTTGGACTAGTTAACCGTTAGGTTGCAAGATTGAATCCCCAAGCTGACAAGGTAAAAATCTGTTGTTCTGTCCCCACCGTTCCTAGGTCGTCATTGAAAATAAGAATGTGTTCTTAACTGACTTGCCTAGTTAAATAAAGGTGTAAAAAAAACAAAAAAAAACAACTCGGCCAAATCGGTGTCCAAAAATACCGATTTCCGATTGTTATGAAAACTTGAAATCGGCCCTAATTAATCGGCCATTCCGATTAATCGGTCGACCTCTAGTCTCAAACAGTGTTTTATTGTGAGGGAAATGATGCTGTATTGGTCTCAAACAGTGTTGTATTGTGAAGGCAAGGATGCTGTTTTGGTCTCAAACAGTGTTGTGTGATGCATTCCATTTCAGCTTCTCTTGACCGGTTGAATGTCCCCCAACTTGCATGTTTTCGGCATATGTTTTTCTCATGACCTCACAAAACTGATATTTATTCTGAATAGTACAGACCTGGGTCATCAAAGCTTAGATAGTCTATAGACAGCAATAATGCCAAAAACACATTGTATGATATTGTATGAGGCTAGATTCCCTCTGCAGATAAGGGACAGCTAAATGCTGAACTTGTTCATGCACTGTCTGCCTCAGTCTCTGCCTGGCTGTAGGGAGCTGCCTGCTGTGCTGCAGTTAAGACAGTCTGTACATGGACAGCCTACTAAGCAAGGCCTTTCTCCCTGCCCTGGCACTGTTACACTAAAATAGACTCGGACCCACCATGTTGACTCTCATGCCAATACAAATCTGCTTTCCAGACACTCTCTCTTTAACTGTCTCTATCTCCTCTCTCACCCTGGCCAGGTAGATGGACAGCAGGAGAGGAGGAGGAGGAGGGAGGGAGGGAGCAGGTGGGGACAACCCGGATTTAGGCTCAGCCTCAGGGATTACGCCTGTCACCCGGGGTTAACATGGACAGGGACACCCGTCTGAACCAATCGCAGCCCTTTCCTACTTCCTGCCTGGCCGTCCACCAACGGGAGGCGGTGTCTGGGGAGCTTAGTGTTTTTGCAGGGCCAGTTGGAAATCAGGAGAACCGGATGGACGATCTGGGGGTCTCTGGGCCTGGGCTCGCCCTGGATGTCTGTAGGTTGGGAAAGCACAGCTGGTGGGGAGACGTGTAAGTATATATGTAGAGAGAGAGAGAGAGAGAGAGCGGTTTCAGTTCACTGGTAAGGACCTTTGTCTCCAATTGACCTTGGTTGGCGTTCTCCTTACGTCGCCACGACGGCGGAAGGCAAGTACGGCCGAGTCATATTAAGATGGTCGTGTCTCTGTAGCTTAGCAGCTGCTAACGGATATATGCAGCTTTGGCAGTGATGTAGCATTAGGAGCTAACAGAGATATGCAACATTAGGAGCTAACAGAGAGATGTAGCATTAGGAGCTAACAGAGATATGCAACATTAGGAGCTAACAGAGAGATGTAGCATTAGGAGCTAACAGAGATATGCAACATTAGGAGCTAACAGAGAGATGTAGCATTAGGAGCTAACAGAGATATGCAACATTAGGAGCTAACAGAGAGATGCAACATTAGGAGCTAACAGAGAGATGCAGCATTAGGAGCTAACAGAGAGATGTAGCATTAGGAGCTTACAGAGAGATGTAGCATTAGGAGCTAACAGAGAGATGTAACATTAGGAGCTAACAGAGAGATGTAGCATTAGGAGCTAACAGAGAGATGTAGCATTAGGAGCTAACAGAGAGATGTAGCATTAGGAGCTAACAGAGAGATGTAGCATTAGGCGCTAACAGAGAGATGCAGCATTAGGAGCTAACAGAGAGATGCAGCACTAGGAGCTAACAGAGAGATGCAGCACTAGGAGCTAACAGAGAGATGCAACATTAGGAGATAACAGAGAGATGCAGCATTAGGAGCTAACAGAGAGATGCAGCATTAGGAGCTAACAGAGAGATGCAGCATTAGGAGCTAACAGAGATATGCAACATTAGGAGCTAACAGAGATATGTAGCATTAGGAGCTAACAGACAGATGTAGCATTAGGAGCTAACAGAGAGATGTAGCATTAGGAGCTAACAGAGAGATGTAGCATTAGGAGCTAACAGAGAGATGTAACATTAGGAGCTAACAGAGAGATGTAGCATTAGGAGCTAACAGAGAGATGTAGCATTAGGAGCTAACAGAGAGATGTAGCATTAGGTGCTAACAGAGAGATGCAGCATTAGGAGCTAACGGAGAGATGCAGCACTAGGAGCTAACAGAGAGATGCAGCATTAGGAGCTAACAGAGAGATGCAACATTAGGAGCTAACAGAGAGATGCAGCATTAGGAGCTAACAGAGAGATGCAGCATTAGGAGCTAACAGAGAGATGTAGCATTAGGAGCTAACAGCGAGATGCAACATTAGGAGCTAGCAGGGATATGCAACATTAGGAGCTAGCAGGGAGATGTAACATTAGGAGCTAACAATGAGATATAACTTCAGGAGCTAACAGAGAGAGGTAGCATTAGGAGCTAACAGAGAGATGTAGCATTAGGAGCTAACAGCGAGATGCAACATTAGGAGCTAGCAGGGAGATGTAACATTAGGAGCTAGCAGGGAGATGTAACATTAGGAGCTAACAATGAGATATAACTTCAGGAGCTAACAGAGAGATGTAGCATTAGGAGCTAACAGAGAGATGTAGCATTAGGCGCTAACAGAGAGATGCAGCATTAGGAGCTAACAGAGATGCAGCATTAGGAGCTAACAGGGAGATGCAGCATTAGGCGCTAACAGAGAGATGCAGCACTAGGAGCTAACAGCGAGATGCAGCACTAGGAGCTAACAGCGAGATGCAGCATTAGGAGCTAGCAGGGCGATGTAACATTAGGAGCTAACAGAGAGATGCAGCATTAGGAGCTAACAGAGAGATGCAGCATTAGGCGCTAACAGAGAGGTGCAGCACTAGGAGCTCACAGCGAGATGCAACATTAGGAGCTAGCAGGGAGATGTAACATTAGGAGCTAACAGAGAGATGTAGCATTAGGAGCTAACAGAGAGATGCAGCACTAGGAGCTAACAGAGATATGCAACATTAGGAGCTAGCAGGGAGATGTAACATTAGGAGCTAACAATGAGATATAACTTCAGGAGCTAACAGAGAGAGGTAGCATTAGGAGCTAACAGAGAGATGTAGCATTAGGAGCTAACAGCGAGATGCAACATTAGGAGCTAGCAGGGAGATGTAACATTAGGAGCTAACAATGAGATATAACTTCAGGAGCTAACAGAGAGATGCAGCATTAGGAGCTAACAGAGAGGTGCAGCACTAGCTAGGAGCTCACAGCGAGATGCAACATTAGGAGCAAGCAGGGAGATGTAACATTAGGAGCTAACAGAGAGATGTAGCATTAGGAGCTAGCAGGGAGATGTAACATTAGGAGCTAACAATGAGATATAACTTCAGGAGCTAACAGAGAGAGGTAGCATTAGGAGCTAACAGAGAGATGTAGCATTAGGAGCTAACAGAGAGATGTAGCATTAGGAGCTAACAGAGAGATGTAGCATTAGGAGCTAACAGAGAGTTGCAGCATTAGGAGCTAACAGAGAGATGCAACTTTGACAGTGGAGATGTAGCATTAGGATCCTTATTTTGGTCCCTCCCATGCTTCTCCATCTGAAAGATCTGCCCTTCCTTTTAGAATCTGTGTTTTGTTATGCTAGAATACTGTGTGTGCGGCTTAAACCTGTCCGGTGGGGATAGAATGAATGCAAGCAAAACCGAGTCAAACAAGGACTATAAAGCAGCTAATAAGATTCAGCCATGTGCGCTGAAGCATAGCATGGATCTATATTCCCCAGCTCATCATAGACAACTATAGGTAGCCTAGTGGTTAGAGCGTTGGGCCAGTAACTGAAAGGTTGCTGGATCGAATCCCTGAGCTGACAAGATAAAAAATATGTCGTTCTGCCCCTGAGCAAGGCAGTTAACCCACTGTGCCCCGGGCGCCGACGACGTGGATGTCGATTAAGGCAGCCCCCCTCACCTCTCTGATTGAGGGGTTAAATGCCAAAGATACATTCAGTTGGACAACGGACTAGGTAGCCCCTTTCCCTTATATACTGTAGAAGGATACAGTAAGGTACATAGCATGGATCTATATTCCCCAGCTCAGCATTGACTACTATATACTGTAAAGGAAGGATACAGTAGGGTACATCATAGACTACTATATACTGTAAGGGAAGGATACAGTAGGGTACATCATAGACTACTATATACTGTAAGGGAAGGATACAGTAGGGTACATCAGACTACTATATACTGTAGAAGGATACAGTAAGGTACATCAGACTACTATATACTGTAAGGGAAGGATACAGTAGGGTACATCATAGACTACTATATACTGTAAGGGAAGGATACAGTAGGGTACATCATAGACTACTATATACTGTAAGGGAAGGATACAGTAGGGTACATCATAGACTACTATATACTGTAAGGGAAGGATACAGTAGGGTACATCATAGACTACTATATACTGTAAGGGAAGGATACAGTAAGGTACATCAGACTACTATATACTGTAAGGGAAGGATACAGTAGGGTACATCAGACTACTATATACTGTAGAAGGATACAGTAAGGCATATAGCATGGATCTATATTCCCCAGCTCAGCATAGACTACTATATACTGTAAGGGAAGGATACAGTAACGTACATCATAGACTACTATATATTGTAGAAGGATACAGTAACGTACATCATAGACTACTATATACTGTAGAAGGATATAGTAGGGTACATCATATATTGTAGAAGGATATAGTAGGGTACATCATAGACTACTATATATTGTAGCTGGATACAGTAGGGTACATCATAGACTACCATATATTGTAGAAGGATATAGTAGGGTACATCATAGACTACTATATACTGTAGAAGGATACAGTAAGGCACATCATAGACTACTATATACTGTAGAAGGATACAGTAAGGTATATCATAGACCACTATATACTGCGATTGCGGGCGGTACAGTTGCCGTACCAGGCGGTGAAACAGCCCAACAGGATGCTCTCGATGGTGCATCTGTAAAGGTTTATGAGGTCTCTTTGCGTATAAGACGTCTTGATGATGAATACACCAATAATGATTGGCATTGTCTGTCTTTTGCGTACTTCACTGGGTCTGGCATTCATTGGAGTGGCTTTATCTCAGTCCCTCTAGGAATACTAACACCAGTGTTGTGTTACTGGTCATCTCGGATCCCAGACCCAAGCCTACTACTCGATTTATAGTCTGTCATGAGAGACTATGTTGTTCCTAGGGCCGGGACAATACCAGTATCGCAATATTTTGCTAACATGAAACAGACCTGCTGTATGTAACATATTGTGTCCTATAGCTTGGAAAATAAATGTGATTCTAGATGACAACATAATGATGTTTGTTTCCAACAGTAGGGCTGTTTTCCTAAAGAAGTTAAATCCTCTCTGTGTTTTGTTTCCTTGCCACGATACTAAGGAATATAGTGATACTGGTATGATCACGGCCCTGATACACTCCAGGGCTGCGGCCTTAATGGAACCCTATTAGAACCCTACCTATATAGTGTACTACTTTTGACCAGGGCACATGGGGCTCTGGTCAAACGTAGTGCACTTTTCTAGGGAATGGGGTGCCATTTGGGATGCTGTCTAGATGATGCAGGTATTGGAACAGAGCACTTTAACCCTAATTGCTCCATGGTTGCCGGCAGTAATGGCTGATCCCTCGCCGTGACCCTACTCTCCAAGGATGTCTCAGGGGGAATGGGATATGCAAAAAATACATTTCTATTTCACACTACACAGGTTGCAAACTTGTACATGTGTGAAACAGGAAAAATATAAGCACCCTCTATTTGACCTTTGACTTTGCTGCATAGTGACTACATCAAGTGAACTGGGCCGTAGAGGTTGTATTCAGAGATGCTTGTGGTGACAGGATTCATAGTCTAGAGAGGGACCAAAGTTGTGGGGACTAACGTTGCTTTGAGAGAAAGAGCCATAACCCCCTTTGTTCAACTTGCCATGGTTCATTCCAGGAACATATCTGAATAGATTTGATGAAATGCCACTTACCCTCAGTTTGGCTTTTAAATGTTCTCATTCAGAAAGGGAAAATGTCACTATTTCTGCTCTGAAATCAGTGGTTATTTAGTCCGACTGTTATGCTGGTGAGTCTGAGTGCTACAGATGTAGGCTCTTAATTTGATAACTTTTGTTGCAGGAAATGCAAACTTGTAGTGTATTCGAGGGTTAAAATGGCTTCTAATGCTTCTAAATTCCACTTATGTTTCAACCCCCACAATAAATGTCCATTAATTATAATCCAGATAATAATTCACATTATTACATTACTGTTGCTGGAGGATTATGTTCTTGCTGTAGCAAACTGGCTCAAATTAAGATCATACATCTGTAGTTAAAAGCACTGAAATTAAATGGATGTTAATCGATGACAGCAATGTTGACCTATGAGGAGATTAAAAGCCTGTTGTAAAGTACTTGAGGATATTGTGTCTACGCATCTCAAAATTAGTATTAATGAATAGCATATCAGTTTATAGTGTGCTCATACGGCCATATGCCTACACATTGACCTTTACCATAAATATCTACAGTGTTGATTCTTTCTTCTTCAGTGGTATATCTACCTGCACATTTTGCAGGCTGTAGCTAGAGTTCTTTGGCTGTGTACCAGGATTAACTCATCGCTGCTCTTTCTGTTGGCCTGTTGGGCTGGGTAGGGGGGATCATCAAGCACCCAAAGAGCTATGCATGCCTGCTGCTAATATCTCCCTTCTCCGGAAGCTGTGGCAGATGAGCCTGCCCCACTACCCAGCTTTACTTGATTAAAGGGTTAGGTCACTGAAAACCTGCAAAACGCATCATCACAGTTTATGCTCTGTACTGAAAGTGCCTTAACTTCACTGCTGACATGAAACATTTCCCGGGGTTGTATTTACAGTGGACTAATGAACAAAATACAAAAATACCGTTTTTTGAGTGAACTATCCTTTTAAGAAAGAAAAACATACTGTAATTAACCCTTCCCCATTTCCCCCACCTAAACCTGTTCTCTATGGATACGTTTTTGGCTAGCCGTCATTACATTACAGTAATTAGCGAACAATACAAATACCAGGTCAAGACTTCAATCAACATTTGTTGACATTAGTTAATGTAGCCTGAATGTAAACATAGCAGTGCACTCTACCCAGGAAATGCCAACCATTGAACCCCTATTTACTCATCCAACGTGCCCATCCAACGTGACACAGTATTGAGCTAATATGGTCATTGGTGCCGAGATGGTTGGTGTTAAGTTCTTTGAGGTAAGTACGAGAACGTATCCATTGTTGCCACAACATTTCCTATTAAATACTAGAAACTATCCATTGTTGCCACACCGTTTCCTATTAAATACCAGGTAAGTACCAGTGGAAACATCACCTACTGTAAAATAAAGTGCTCCCTGTTGGTGCTCTACTTCCTGATATGCAGATTCCATGTGGTGTACTGTAATGGAGAACCATTTTTTCTTTCATCTTAATTCTGCATGCAGGGACTAGTGTTACACACAGGGAGATGTGATAGCTAGCTGTCTGTGTAAAAATACAGTGGAGACTGTGGTCCGGTCACAGTGTAGGGTAAAGTTGCTCTAGATGCTGATCTTGGGTCAGTTTTGCCTTTTTCCCCACTATCTGGCTATGGTTGGGGGAGGGGGAAGGAAACTTCACTCCAGAGCGACTAGTGTGGTCAGTCGCTAAAATGCTAATCTGTTCGAGGCACATTAGCTGACGACTGTCCAGTCACTTAATGCAGATGTTTCTGTATACATGCATAGCCATGCATCATGTATTATGTGTTGGCCTGGACTATCTTTATCTGCTGATACGTTAACCCAGGCTATTGACCTGGACTATCTTTATCTCCTGATATGTTGACCCAGGCTATTGACCTGGACTATCTTTATCTGCTGATACGTTAACCCAGGCTATTGACCTGGACTATCTTTATCTGCTGATACGTTGACCCAGGCTATTGACCTGGACTATCTTTATCTCCTGATATGTTGACCCAGGCTATTGACCTGGACTATCTTTATCTGCTGATACGTTGACCCAGGCTATTGACCTGGACTATCTTTATCTCCTGATATGTTGACCCAGGCTATTGACCTGGACTATCTTTATCTGCTGATATGTTGACCCAGGCTATTGACCTGGACTATCTTTATCTGCTGATACGTTAACCCAGGCTATTGACCTGGACTATCTTTATCTCCTGATACGTTGACCCAGGCTATTGACCTGGACTATCTTTATCTGCTGATACGTTAACCCAGGCTATTGACCTGGACTATCTTTATCTGCTGATACGTTAACCCAGGCTATTGACCTGGACTATCTTTATCTGCTGATACGTTGACCCAGGCTATTGGCCTGGACTATCTTTATCTGCTGATACGTTGACCCAGGCTATTGACCTGGACTATCTTTATCTGCTGATACGTTAACCCAGGCTATTGACCTGGACTATCTTTATCTGCTGATACGTTAACCCAGGCTATTGACCTGGACTATCTTTATCTGCTGATACGTTGACCCAGGCTATTGACCTGGACTATCTTTATCTGCTGATACGTTGACCCAGGCTATTGACCTGGACTATCTTTATCTGCTGATACGTTAACCCAGGCTATTGACCTGGACTATCTTTATCTGCTGATACGTTGACCCAGGCTATTGACCTGGACTATCTTTATCTGCTGATACGTTGACCCAGGCTATTGACCTGGACTATCTTTATCTGCTGATATGTTGACCCAGGCTATTGACCTGGACTATCTTTATCTGCTGATACGTTGACCCAGGCTATTGACCTGGACTATCTTTATCTGCTGATACGTTGACCCAGGCTATTGACCTGGACTATCTTTATCTGCTGATATGTTGACCCAGGCTATTGACCTGGACTATCTTTATCTGCTGATATGTTGACCCAGGCCAGTAGTGTGGATATGGTGGACACATGCAGAATGCCTGGGGACTTTGTTTGGCTGACCCAATATTTGTCTGCAAACATTGACCTAATGTGGGTACTCCCTAAATACCCTCACGCACTATTTCCTGACATGACAGCGACATGCCTGATGCTTCCGGGTCCACTTCTGGCCTTCTGATGCTTAGACTACTGCTTTTACCCTAATGGAGGTTGGAGACCGAACCTAACCCAGGGCGTTAAGCAAAACACCTCAACTGTTTGTCACATTGTTGGCCCAACATCTTTGTGAAGTTTCTTCATTCTGTTGTTTGATTCGTTTCTTAAAAATGGCATTTATTAATTTGCACCAGCTGAACTTTCCTTTGAGGGAGCAGGGTTAATTAGGACTAGGATTTTGAATTATACAAACTCCAGAACATCTTAATTACCTGTGTTAATTAGCCTGTTTGCGCAGGGATCTGTGTTTGTGTCCCAAATGGCTCCCTATTCCCTGTAAAGTGCACTAATGTTGATCTGGGCCTATAGGAGTCAGGTCAGAAGTAGTGCACTATGTCAGAAATAAGGTAAAATTTGGGGACACACATTTTTCCTTCCAAATGTCGCCGAGCAACGCTGTGACATCACCGCTCGCTCACAGAACTCGGGAGCTGTTATCAACGCGGTTGTTAGCCTCGTCTCTAAACAGACAGGGATGGAATGATGCCTTCCATTCTGAAAATATAGATAACACGCCTTAATTGGCCAGAGGGCACTGAAGAGCCGCAGCTGTTGACAGAACAAACAAGGAAACATTAGGAGGGAAGGGTCAGTTGAATGGGATGGGAGGATGCCAGGAATCTTGTGGATGGAAAACAGCAATGCTCTGGAGATTCTGTCGACGATAAGGACCAGGTGGGGCCTATTGGTTTTCACAGAGATAACCATTGGTGCTCTTTGAGACTCTTTTCTCAATGCACCTACTTCTCTTGTACCCTTTTGTTCTGGACCTGCAACAAACCTTTCTTATGGACAAAATGTTCTTACAGCGTTGTCAGGGTGACTGGGGCAGCTCAATCTTCTTAACCTGTTCCTGATGCCAGTCATGGTGACAGTTTTCTCCTAGCCGAGCGTCTGAACTGTCCCCTTGAGATTGCAGTCCCAGAGATCAATATCTAGAGCGGGGGAAGTATTTATCAACTGTCCCATAGCCATTTCTGTTGTGTGACCTTGGTCTGTTATCCATTAGTTCTCTCCAAATGCTACTCATGTCATGCTGGTTGCTAGTGGACTGACCAATAGCAAGCCACAAATTGTGAACTACAGGTCAGAAAATGGCTTTTTGATCCTTCAACATACAATGTTTTTGACAGGTAGAATGGGCTGTGTTCCTGAAATATAAACGGCCTTGATTGCAGTGCACGGAGCTACACATGAGAAAAATAGGGAAGTAAATAATGGCCACTTATGGCTCAGGATTTTAGAGTAACAGGCTTGGTATTCTACCTGATGGGCTCAGTAACAGGCTTGGTATTCTACCTGAGGGGCTCAGTAACAGGCTTGGTGTTCTACCTGAGGGGCTCAGTAACAGGCTTGGTATTCTACCTGAGGGGCTCAGTAACAGGCTTGGTATTCTACCTGAGGGGCTCAGTAACAGGCTTGGTATTCTACCTGAGGGGCTCAGTAACAGGCTTGGTGTTCTACCTGAGGGGCTCAGTAACAGGCTTGGTATTCTACCTGAGGGGCTCAGTAACAGGCTTGGTATTCTACCTGAGGGGCTCAGTAACAGGCTTGGTGTTGTACCTGAGGGGCTCAGTAACAGGCTTGGTATTCTACCTGAGGGGCTCAGTAACAGGCTTGGTGTTCTACCTGAGGGGCTCAGTAACAGGCTTGGTATTTTACCTGAGGGGCTCAGTAACAGGCTTGGTGTTCTACCTGAGGGGCTCAGTAACAGGCTTGGTGTTCTACCTGAGGGGCTCAGTAACAGGCTTGGTGTTCTACCTGAGGGGCTCAGTAACAGGCTTGGTGTTCTACCTGAGGGGCTCAGTAACAGGCTTGGTGTTCTACCTGAGGGGCTCAGTAACAGGCTTGGTATTCTACCTGAGGGGCTCAGTAACAGGCTTGGTATTCTACCTGAGGGGCTCAGTAACAGGCTTGGTGTTCTACCTGAGGGGCTCAGTAACAGGCTTGGTATTCTACCTGAGGGGCTCAAAGGAATTGATTGGCCAGACAAGCATTGGGGAAGTCAACTGGCCAGTTTGGTCTTTGCGTCTGTGGAATACGATAGGGCATGCAGAGAGTTTGTCCAAGAGACTTCATTCCGTCCTCACAGGCAGGGTCAATAGAGACTGGCTTTATTACATTAGTGTGTGTGTGTTAGTGTCTAGTGTGTGTGTTTAGTATGTGGTAGCAGGTGTCTGAGTGCTGTAGCTGGAGTGGCCAGTCAGACGTGCAGGATTATGACACACACTCACACACTGTGAGAAAGACAGTGAGCAGGAAGAGAGGGGTGATATTCATCTGAGCTGTGTTGTTTAAGAAGAAGGGAAAGAGATTTAGGAGAGATACCGTGAGAGGAGATACCATGACAGAGCAGCAGGTAGCCTAGCGGGTAAGAGATTTGGGCCAGTAACCGAAATGTCGCTGGTTCGAATCCACGAGCCAACCAGGTGAAAAAATGTGACAATGTGCCCTTGAGCAAGACACTTAGCCTTAATTGCTTCTGTAGGTTGCTGTGGATAAGAGCGTCTGCTAAATTATTACAATGTAAATGTAAAAATGAGGAGATGCCACACAGAGAAATACACAGTGTACAGAGAGGAGAAAATGATAGACTTACAAAAAACAAGAGGGAAAGAGAGGACAGGAGGAGGGAAAGAGAGGACAGGAGGAGGGAAAGAGAGGACAGGAGGAGGGAAAGAGAGGACAGGAGGAGGGAGGAGGGAGACTGGAGGAGGGAGGAGGGTGACAGAAGGAGGGAGGAGGGAGACAGGAGGAGGGAGGAGGGAGACAGGAGGAGGGAGGAGGGAGACAGGAGGAGGGAGGAGGGAGACAGGAGGAGGGAAAGAGAGGACAGGAGGAGGGAGGAGGGAGACAGGAGGAGGGAAAGAGAGGACAGGAGGAGGGAGACTGGTTGGCAGTGAGAAAAGTAGAGCTATTCATTGAAAGAAGGAAAGAGAAAGAGGGGTAGCAGGCTGTTGCATGGAGTAGGCTAGATAAGATGCAACTCTTCTGTACACTGCTGGTGCATGGAGTAGCAGGGGGAGGGACTCTGCTGATTCGTCAGCGTAGTACTCAGAGCTTCCTCCCCTTGCACTCACTCTCTCACACACACACACACACAGACAGGAGAGAGAGAGAGCGGGAGAAAGAGAGGGTGGGAACGAGAGAGGGAGGGAGAAAGCGATAAATTGTGCTGCACTGCTTTGAGTGCCTTGAGACTGAGTTGCTGTGCTTGCTGTGTCCTGTGTGTGTGCCTGGCTGCGGGCGATCAGATCTGAGCATTTCGCGGTCAGCGGCTTCACCCTGCTTGGCCCCTGCTGATCCCCAGCAGGCCCTCCTCAGGCCCCCCCGGGCTCTCGCCGGCCCCATGATGAAGGAGGAGGGAGCGCTGTGCCGTCGCCGCTTCTCAACGTGCGGCACGACCAGCTCGCCGCGGCCCCCACACCCCGACGGACGCAAGCTCATCCGCAACGCTTCTTTCGGGGGCTACAACGAGCTGTCGCCCCTCTCGCTGCCAGGTGGGTGTGGTAGTTGAGGCGGTGTTGGACCCCTCACCCTTCCCCTCCAGTCTGATGAGGAGCCTGCCCTGCCGCGGGCTCTTCTACACCCAGCTAGTTGTAGGCTAGCTGTTGCTTTGAGTAGTACCCTCTGTGCTGTAGCCAAGTGACCTGTGTGCTTGTTCCCTATAGAGTCGTAACCCCTAGATACTGGTTGTGGACGGTGACTGTGCTGTTATTTGAAGGTCTATTGTGTTCTAGATGGACACTGTAGAAATATTGGAACTACAGGTACACTGTTGCTGTAGTGGTGTCCCTGTAGCAGAGTTACCTGTGTGCTTGTTCCCTGTAGAGGCAGAGCCGTAACCCCTAGATACTGGTTGTGGACTGTGACTGTTATTTCAAACACTAATGTGCAGGAGGTTATTGTTCTCAGTATAATGTCACAGTACTGGAGCAATTCTCTTGCTGTTCCTTTTTGCGTTGCCTGATGCAGATTCGGATGTTGAACCTGTCGTATCTATTTCTCCTTAGAGTTTTGAATTCTTATATTAGAATATACTTTTAATACATCTTTTTCCTTGTATAGAAATGTACTCGGTCATATACAAAAGTATTATATCGTACTCGGTAGCCCGAGTAACTGCGCTGCTTTGGAGTGGCCGTCCACCTGAGCGTGAGATCAGCAGAACTTTCACAGAACGTCAAGTGAAGTGAATTAGACCTAAAGCTTCTGTAGTGAGTGTCATGTTTTTAACCTGTCAGCCTGTCAGCCTCCCAGCCACCGAGCCACCGAGCCGACACAGCCTCCATTCATCTCTGTTGAAGACAGTCTAAGAAGCTCTCTCCCTGCCAGGAGAGCCGCAGGTTTTTCACAAAGATTGCCGATTCACCGGAGACAGCTGGTACAGGCTGGTTGTATTCTCTCTTTCTCTTCAGCCAAATGTAATCTCAATAAAAATAGGTACGTGATACTATTTCCTTATTATCAACCACATTACATTTCAGAATCAGGTTTATCAGGTTGTATACAGCTTAATCTATCAAAAGTATATCTGCCATTTTGGAGACGATCTCCACACAGTTTCATCGGTGCTCCAGCTTCTCTGCCAATAGATCATTGTGACTGTATTGCTGGGGCCTGTTGGCTGGGCTCTGGTCCCCCCCTCTTTCAGGGTTACCTGGGGCTAGCTTCTCCACAGGAGGTGCCAGTGAGGGGCCAATGACTCAGCAGATTAACCTCGGCGGCAGCCTATTAATAGACCAATCACGTGCACCAAAAAGACAGACAGGAAATATCGGTGTCCTAATAGCTCCTAGCCCACGACCACTCGTTTGAAATATTATCCACCCCAAAGATTAAGTGGCTTTGTCTGGCCAGCAACAGTGGCAGCGTAGCCGAGGAGGATCCGGTCCATGCCGACTGCCAATGAACACTCCCTTGTTTGTGTTGTTGTTGTTGCTAGCCGTTGTTTGCAGGCTGAACAATAATTGGTTTTGGAGGTCATGAATGGAGAAAGGGTGGAATTGCGGTGCTCTGCTAGCTCTGTTGACAACGGAATGGCAGTACGGATTTATTTTTAATGAACCTTTATTTAAGCAGGGAGTCATGCTGAGACCACGGTCTCTTTCGCAGATGAGCCCTGCAGCAGATGAGCCCTGCAGCAGATGAGCCCTGCAGCAGATGAGCCCTGTAATTTGGATCACTCCTGGGTCAGAGTAACCATTGCAGCACGTCATCACAGGGGTGCATCCCAAATGGCACCCTATTCCCTATTAATTGGTCAAAAGTAGTGCACTATATTGGGAATAGGGTGCCATTTGGGACTATTGCCAGTCTCGCGATGTGATGACAGTGTATCGCTTGCTTCCTTAAAGGGGTAATCTGCAGTTCAAACACTAACAAAGAGGACACCCACCACTGTTTTGGTTAGAATGCTGAGGGATGGGGCTGGAGAAATGGAACCACTCTCAAATTCATAGACAGAGCTATGGATTCAAGGACTGACCATCCATGAGATCAAAATGATAGTTTTAACCTTGTCTTCTGGCTATACATCAGAAATGATAGTTTTAACCTTGTCTTCTGGCTATACATCAGAAATGATAGTTTTAACCTTGTCTTCTGGCTAAACATCAGAAATGATAGTTTTAACCTTGTCTTCTGGCTAAACATCAGAAATGATAGTTTTAACCTTGTCTTCTGGCTATACATCAGAAATGATAGTTTTAACCTTGTCTTCTGGCTATACATCAGAAATGATAGTTTTAACCTTGTCTTCTGGCTATACATCAGAAATGATAGTTTTAACCTTGTCTTCTGGCTATACATCAGAAATGATAGTTTTAACCTTGTCTTCTGGCTAAACATCAGAAATGATAGTTTTAACCTTGTCTTCTGGCTATACATCAGAAATGATAGTTTTAACCTTGTCTTCTGGCTATACATCAGAAATGATAGTTTTAACCTTGTCTTCTGGCTATACATCAGAAATGATAGTTTTAACCTTGACAGTTGAACTATGCTCATGAGGCATTTGTACATTTATATCCTTCAACAATCAATGGACACACATTCTCATTCAAGGGTTTTTCTTTACTTTTACATTTTTCTACATTGTATAATAATAGTGAAGACATCAAAACTATTAAGTAACACATGTAATAACCAAACAAGTGTAAAACAAATCAAAATATATTTTATTTTTGAGATTATTCAAAGTAGCCACCCTTTGCCTTGATGACAGCTTTGCACACTCTTGGTGTCTTCACTATTATTCTACAATGTAGAAAATAAATGAGTAGGTGTGTCCAAACTTTTGACTGGTACTGTATATCATTCATTCAAAAGTCAAAAAATGGGTGTAGTGATCCAGCAGATTGCCTGTTTATTGTCCGTTTTGCAAAGGAAATGTGTATTTTGACCCCTCCCCCTGTCCTGTGGACGTGGTACAATGACCTCTGATGTTCTGAAGTAAATGCTGCAACAGGTTTTAGGAGTAATACCGGTCTCTTTAAAAACTCCAGAGATTGCTACAGGCCTGCCTCCCACTGTAGCACTGCGCCATGCTATCCCACTGTAGCACTGCGCCATGCTATCCCACTGTAGCACTGCGCCATGCTATCCCGCTGTAGCACTGCGCCATGCTATCCCGCTGTAGCACTGCGCCATGCTATCCCACTGTAGCACTGCGCCATGCTATCCCACTGTAGCACTGTACCATGCTATCCCACTGTAGCACTGCGCCATGCTATCCCACTGTAGCACTGCACCATGCACTGCACCATGCTATCCCACTGTCGCACTGCGCCATGCTATCCCACTGTAGCACTGCGCCATGCTATCCCACTGTAGCACTGCGCCATGCTATCCCGCTGTAGCACTGCGCCATGCTATCCCACTGTAGCACTGCACCATGCTATCCCACTGTAGCACTGCGCCATGCTATCCCACTGTAGCACTGCACCATGCACTGCACCATGCTATCCCACTGTCGCACTGCGCCATGCTATCCCACTGTAGCACTGCGCCATGCTATCCCACTGTAGCACTGCGCCATGCTATCCCACTGTAGCACTGCGCCATGCTATCCCACTGTAGCACTGCGCCATGCTATCCCACTGTAGCACTGCGCCATGCTATCCCACTGTAGCACTGCGCCATGCTATCCCACTGTAGCACTGCACCATGCTATCCCACTGGGCAAAATTAAGAACATGATAATTTTTTCTGTTTGTAATCTGGTTTTCTGATTGAGAATGTCTAATGATGTCATGCAGATTATAGCCAACTGGTCTCTGTTACAACCAGAGAAAGATGTCATATTTAGTTTGTTATCTGGTCAGATTACAACCAGATAGAGATGTCTTTTTCTGGTTGCTAAGTAGACTGTTTACCAAAAGATGTCTTAATGACATCATTGCACACAGCTCCGTGCTGCTCCTTCCTGCTTCATCCTACTCTATCCTGCTCCGTGCTGCTCCATCAGACCCAGAGTTAAAATGGTAATGGTGATCTTGTTGCCATGGCAAATGTAAAGCAAACAGCATACCTGCCTGCACACTGATTTATGCCCCCAAAACTCAAAATTGAGGCTTTATCCTAGTGCGTATAGCAGGTAATGTTTTCACCCTTCCCCAATTTTCGTCAGGCCAGCTGTTGCTAGGAAACCTTTCGGTTCTTCCAGAGAACATGGCGACAGTGTCACTGTTCGTCAAAGCTCCCTGGTTTATGCTCCCTAAGTATAAGGCCTAATTAACCACTGGTTTATGCTCCCTAAGTATAAGGCCTTATCAACCACTGGTTTATGCTCCCTAAGCATAAGGCCTTATCAACCACTGGTTTATGCTCCCTAAGTATAAGGCCTTATCAACCACTGGTTTATGCTCCCTAAGCATAAGGCCTTATAAACCACTGGTTTATGCTCCCTAAGCATAAGGCCTTATCAACCACTGGTTTATGCTCCCTAAGTATAAGGCCTTATAAACCACTGGTTTATGCTCCCTAAGTATAAGGCCTTATCAACCACTGGTTTATGCTCCCTAAGTATAAGGCCTTATCAACCACTGGTTTATGCTCCCTAAGCATAAGGCCTTATAAACCACTGGTTTATGCTCCCTAAGTATAAGGCCTTATAAACCACTGGTTTATGCTCCCTAAGCATAAGGCCTTATAAACCACTGGTTTATGCTCCCTAAGTATAAGGCCTTATCAACCACTGGTTTATGCTCCCTAAGCATAAGGCCTTATCAACCACTGGTTTATGCTCCCTAAGTATAAGGCCTTATAAACCACTGGTTTATGCTCCCTAAGCATAAGGCCTTATAAACCACTGGTTTATGCTCCCTAAGCATAAGGCCTTATAAACCACTGGTTTATGCTCCCTAAGCATAAGGCCTTATAAACCACTGGTTTATGCTCCCTTTGCAATCACTTGGGCTTGTCTCTCTCCCCAGTTTTATTTCTAGTCAGATTAACTTTTCATTACCAAATTCATTGTGAAATAATGAATTTTAGCCTATTCAATGGTGATTTTAGCATGTCAATCTTGGTGGGGCAAACTGCCAGCAAAGCCTTTACACAGCACAGCACAACACAACAATAAACAATACATTAATTGCACTATAACGGTGACAAACAGTGCCCACAAACTGTTAGTGCCTACATAAAGCTGTCCCAACAGCAGAGCCAACACCTTACCACTGCTACACCTGGCTATCAGCGGAGCCTTGTCTGGCAGCGAAACAGGTCATTCAGCCCCATTTACTGCCTTTAAAAAAAACCTAGCTGATATGTTGATGTACAAACTATGGAGTAAGGGGACGATGAGCGGATAAAAAGCAATGCGTAATTTCGATTTTATGACATTCATTAGCGAGCTAGGACGGACATTTCTAACTGATATTTCCATCTCGGTCTCATGAAACCGCTTGCATGTGCCGTGTGCTTTTGACTGTTTTCCTCTAATTGCGTTATGGAAGGAATATTTGCGCTGGCCTACTGCCTTGTGCACATTTCTGTGTTTATAATGTGAATAAATAACATATAATGATCCATCCCTAAAGATCTGTTGCATGAACATCATTGCTTTTTAACGTTTTTGGGGATGTAGTCTAGGCCTACTGGTTGTATGAATTTGGGATCTATCGTCCCACAACGGCCCCAGTCTGTTTAGAATAGGCTATTTCTTTATCGCACAGAACGACAAGCTGACCATTATAATATTGTCAACTTTTCCACTATGGGGGATAGTAGATTAACATAGGCAAGTGATTCATTACTGGTCTTGTTTGCTGAGGAAAAGTAAATATCTTCAACGTGCGCATCAGAATCCGGTAAGAAGGACGCATGCCGTTGCATCCTGGAGCATGTTCTCTGAAGATGAATAACCAGAAACTAAATGTGATTTCTGTCGTTCTGAGCTCCGTGGGTTGACACTAGTCAATCAGATTCACTGCACCAAATGCATGTCCGGTAGTTTAAAATGCTGCCGGTCAAAAACCCTGACACACACACACACACACACACACACACACACACACACACACACAAAGATGCCTCATCTGAAACTCCTCAGCCAAATAACCAAACATCCCTCCAATGTCTAATATCCTTAAAGGGAGGTGATATATCAAATGGATTTAATTTGAATGAATAAACATTGTCTGGCCCTGCTAGACAGTTGCCTCAACCTATCCAGACAGATAGTCTTCATTTAACAAAGTAGATGGATGACAGTAAGGTTTACAGAGAGCTTTGTGTCAACCAGTCAGCCATTTCTCTCTGGCACATCTCTCCATAGAGCCTTCAGAATGCGAGCTTCCCAAGTGACACCCTATAACCGATGTAGTGCACTGCTTTTGACCAGAGCTCTATCAAAAGTAGTGCACTACGTAGGGAATAGGGTGTCCTATCTTTTTATTCTCCTTCCCTTTTCTCTGTCACTATTTATACAATATTCTCTCTTTCTCGATCCCTTCTGTTTCTCTCAGATGTTTGTCGCAGAGCAAGATGACTGTAGTGCTAGTCAGTCGGCAGTGTGTGTGACTGTAGGTGTTCACACTGTTTACATCAACTAACTCAACTATCAACACTTGATGACATACTGCAGGGCACATCCAATCAATACATTCAAGAGGTGGGTTATAGGCAGATATTACACGCATGCATCTTGGTAGCTACAACAAAGTACAGGACACCATTAATTCATCACTACTCGCACCAAAAAAAAATATTGTGTTAATTAGGGCACACCTGAGCAAAACGTTCGAAACAAAATTGCCATTTTTTTACCGGACATATCCAAGTAGTTCCTTAACGTTTTACTCTGTTCTCTTCCGTTTGGTGTCTACCGAACAGGACCCAGCCAGGTGCACCCCTAACAAGGTTGCTGTATAGCCTTCTATAATTGCTCCTCAGGGATAGAAGAGAAACCAATGAGAAACATTTCACAGCCATGACTCAGCCGAGCCTTTTCCAACATCAATAACATTTTAATAGGATCATGGCTACCCATATGGCACTCTGTTCCCTTTACACTGCACTCTCCTTGACTAGGGCCCATAGGGAATGGGGTGCCATTTGGGACAAACAGCATCTCTTACTGGTGAGACTGACGGTGCATATTTGATTTGCAGCTGTAGGCACCCTGATCGCCCTCTGACCTCTAACATCTGACCTTGTTAGAACCAGGAAAAGACCTAGGGGGACCTGGCAAGAGGTCAGCAGGAAGTAGTCAGCGTAAACACATTAAAAAAGAGCACAGTACATTAAAAACAGTTACAATGATCAATGACATGTTCTGCTATAAGAGCTTTACACTCAGACAGCATACTACATGTAGCTTACTGACTAGCCTTTTATTGGACTAATATAATGTAGCCTACTGACTAGCCTTTTATATGACTAACATCATGTAGCCTACTGACTAGCCTTTTATAGGACTAACATCATGTAGACTACTGACTAGCCTTTTATAGGACTAACATCATGTAGACTACTGACTAGCCTTTTATATGACTAACATCATGTAGCCTACTGACTAGCCTTTTATAGGACTAACATCATGTAGCCTACTGACTAGCCTTTTATAGGACTAATATAATGTAGCCTACTGACTAGCCTTTTATAGGACTAATATAATGTAGCCTACTGACTAGCCTTTTATAGGACTAACATCATGTAGCCTTCTGACTAGCCTTTTATAGGACTAACATCATGTAGCCTACTGACTAGCCTTTTATAGGACTAACATCATGTAGCCTACTGACTAGCCTTTTATAGGATTAACATCATGTAGCCTACTGACTAGCCTTTTATAGGACTAATATAATGTAGCCTTCTGACTAGCCTTTTATAGGACTAACATCATGTAGCCTACCGACTAGCCTTTTATAGGACTAACATCATGTAGACTACTGACTAGCCTTTTATAGGATTAACATCATGTAGCCTACTGACTAGCCTTTTATAGGATTAACATCATGTAGCCTACTGACTAGCCTTTTATAGGACAAACATCATGTAGCCTACTGACTAGCCTTTTATAGGACTAACATCATGTAGCCTACTGACTAGCCTTTTATAGGACTAACATCATGTAGCCTACTGACTAGCCTTTTATAGGACTAACATCATGTAGACTACTGACTAGCCTTTTATAGGACTAATATAATGTAGCCTACTGACTAGCCTTTTATAGGATTAACATCATGTAGCCTACTGACTAGCCTTTTATAGGACTAATATAATGTAGCCTTCTGACTAGCCTTTTATAGGACTAACATCATGTAGCCTTCTGACTAGCCTTTTATAGGACTAACATCATGTAGCCTACTGACTAGCCTTTTATAGGATTAACATCATGTAGCCTACTGACTAGCCTTTTATAGGACTAACATCATGTAGCCTACTGACTAGCCTTTTATAGGATTAACATCATGTAGCCTACTGACTAGCCTTTTATAGGACTAATATAATGTAGCCTTCTGACTAGCCTTTTATAGGACTAACATCATGTAGCCTACTGACTAGCCTTTTATAGGACTAACATCATGTAGCCTACTGACTAGCCTTTTATAGGACTAACATCATGTAGACTACTGACTAGCCTTTTATATGACTAACATCATGTAGCCTACTGACTAGCCTTTTATAGGACTAACATCATGTAGCCTACTGACTAGCCTTTTATAGGACTAATATAATGTAGCCTACTGACTAGCCTTTTATAGGACTAATATAATGTAGCCTTCTGACTAGCCTTTTATATGACTAACATCATGTAGCCTACTGACTAGCCTTTTATAGGACTAATATAATGTAGCCTTCTGACTAGCCTTTTATAGGACTAACATCATGTAGACTACTGACTAGCCTTTTATAGGACTAACATCATGTAGCCTACTGACTAGCCTTTTATAGGACTAACATCATGTAGCCTACTGACTAGCCTTTTATAGGACTAACATCATGTAGCCTACTGACTAGCCTTTTATAGGAGTAAAATAGAAATGTTGTCCCACTTCTACTCTGTTATAAAGCAATATTACCCAGTCCTTTAGTGTTTTTATTTTATTTATTTCACCTTTATTTAACCAGGTAGGCTAGTTGAGAACAAGTTCTCATTTGCAACTGCAACCTGGCCAAGATAAAGCAAGCAATTCGACACATACAGCAACACAGAGTTAAACATGGAATAAACAAAACATACAGTCAATAATACAGTAGAACAAAATAAACCAAAAAGTCTATATACAGTGAGTGCAAATGAGGTAAGATAAGGGATATAAGGCAATAAATAGGCCATGGTGGCGAAATAATTACAATATAGCAATTAAACACTGGAATGGTAAATGTGCAGAAGATGAATGTGCAAGTAGAGATACTGGGGTGCAAAGGAGCAAGATAAATAAATACAGTATGGGAATGAGGTAGGTAGGTAGATGGGCTGTTTACAGATGGGCTATGTACAGGTGCAGTGATCTGTGAGCTGCTCTGACAGCTGGTGCTTAAAGCTAGTGAGCGAGATATGAGTCTCCATCTTCAGAGATTGTTGCAGTTCGTTCCAGTCATTGGCAGCAGAGAACTGGAAGGGAAGACGACCAAAGGAGGAATTGGCTTTGGGGGTGACCAGTGAAATATACCTGCTGGTGCACGTGCTACGAGTGGGTGGTGCTATGGTGACCAGTGAGCTGAAATAAGGCGGGGCTTTACCTAGCAGAGACTTGTAGATAACCTGGAGCCAGTGGGTTTGGCGACGAGTATGAAGCGAGGGCCAACCAACGAGAGCGTACAGGTCGCAGTGGTGGGTAGCATATGGGGCTTTGGTGATAAAACGGATGGCACTGTGATAGACTGTATCCAGTTTCTTGAGTAGAGTGTTGGAGGCTATTTTATAGATGACATCACCGAAGTCGAGGATCGGTAGTATGGTCAATTTTACGAGGGTATGTTTGGCAGCATGAGTGAAGGATACTTTGTTGCGATATAGGAAGCCGATTCTAGATTTAATTTTGGATTGGAGATGCTTAATGTGAGTCTGGAAGGAGAGTTCACAGTCTAACCAGACACCTAGGTATTTGTAGTTGTCCACGTATTCTATGTCAGAGCCGTCCAGAGTAGTGATGCTGGACGGGCGAGCAGGTGTGGGCAGTGATCGATTGAATAGCATGCATCTAGTTTTACTTGCGTTTAAGAGCAGTTGGAGGCCACGGAAGGAGAGTTGTATGGCATTGAAGCTCGTCTGGAGGTTAGTTAACACAGTGTCCAAAGAGGGGCCAGAAGTATACAGAATGGTGTAGTCTGCGTAGAGGTGGATCAGAGAATCACCAGCAGCAAGAGCGACATCATTGATGTATACAGAGAAGAGAGTCGGCCCGAGAATTGAACCCTGTGGCACCCCCATAGAGACTGCCAGAGGTCCTGACAACAGGCCCTCCGATTTGACACACTGAACTTCAGAGAAGTAGTTGGTAAACCAGGCGAGGCAATCATTTGAGAAACCAAGGCTGTCGAGTCTGCCAATAAGAATGTGGTGATTGACAGAGTCAAAAGCCTTGGCCAGGTCGATGAATACGGCTGCACAGTAATGTCTCTTATCGATGGCGGTTATGATGTCGTTTAGGACCTTGAGCGTGGGTGAGGTGCACCCATGACCAGCTCTGAAACCAGATTGCACAGCGGAGAAGGTACGGTGGGATTTGAAATGGTCGGTAATCTGTTTGTTAACTTGGCTTTCGAAGACCTTAGAAAGGCAGGGTAGGATAGATATAGGTCTGTAGCAGTTTGGGTCAAGAGTGTCACCCCCTTTGAAGAGGGGGATGACCGCGGAGGACATTTGGTAATGCATGATAAGACATCAATATTACCCAGTCTCTTATTGAGGACATGTGATGGTATGTGATAAGACATAAATATTACCCAGTCCCTTAGTGAGGACATTTGGTGATACATGATAAGACATCAATATTACCCAGTCCCTTAGTGAGGACATTTGGTGATACATGATAAGACATCAATATTAGCCAGTCCCTTAGTGAGCACATGTGATGGTATGTGATCAGTAAAAGGGGCGAAAATAAGTGATTGTGCTGTTCTTGCGTGACCTCACTCACTCACTCTCTCTAACACACACACACACACACACACACACTGGGTCTTTCTCCGTCCACACTGTTCTTCATCACAGGAAAAGCCACTGTGGTCAGCACCTCTGGATTTAATGCTTGCCGCTAAACCACAGCTCACTTTAATCTCCGATCCACGTCACACACACAGACCACACACACCACACCACACACAGACTAGCACGGACATCCCAATTCAGCCATTATTTTAGGACAAACTTCTCCAAAAGAGGGCAAGATATTGGCCCAGTTCCAAATCAGATCTTAGATATAGGCCCAGTCCCAAATCAACTCGATATAGGCCCAGTCCCAAATCAGATCTTAGATATAGGCCCAGTTCCAAATCAACTCCTAGATATAGGCCCAGTTCCCAATCAACTCCTAGATATAGGCCCAGTTCCCAATCAACTCCTGGATATAGGCCCAGTCCCAAATCAACTCCTAGCTTCCAGGCCAAGATATATGCCCAATCCCAAATCAACTCCTAGCTCCCAGCCCATTACACCTGATAGATCTGAAAAGATTGGATGGGTGTATGCAACAGGGTTAAAGTGACTTTAAACAGCACGTCAAATCTTTTAAGGGTCATGTGACACCTCCTTATCCTCTCTTTGTCCTGTTGTCTAAAGGAGAACTCACCAAACCCATTGTCAGTTTGCACAGTAAGCAAGCAGCCTTTTCATTTGCCGTTAGTTTGTTTGTTGTCAGAGCTTTGTGTTGTAGTTACCAGCCGTTGGCGACTGACGGCCGTCATTTTTGACCTTTTCTAAAAGTAGAAGCGGTTTGCACTCAGGTTTGCAAGTTACGACCGGCACTCTGTTCAGAGGTGCTGATTACTCTCGGCCGGTAGACACTCGACAATCCTAGCGGTCTGTGTGTGTGTGTGTGTGTGTGTGTGTGTGTGTGTGTGTGTGTGTGTGTGTGTGTGTGTGTGTGTGTGTGTGTGTGTGAATTGTCTGTCTGCACAGTAAGGCAGGCAAGACAGCAGTGAATAGGCTTTGAGTAGCCTGATTACCCAAGAGCCTCTCCTTCAAGCCTAAACTCATCTCTCTCTCTTTCTGTCTCTCCCCTTTCTCTGTGTTTTGGTAATGAGATGGTGTTCGTTGCATAACCAATTTCCTTTTTGAAGATGGAGGAGACAATCCCTAGAGAGTCTCACTGAGTGTGCCCCGACCCAACCCTAGTGCCCTAGACCATATATTGGAAATAGGAAGGGTCCTTCTAAGTGCACTTGGGGCCACTTATCTACCTTGTCTCCATGGAGATGAGCTTGTTGAGTGGGTTCTGAGGATGTGTGGGGCCTGGAGGAGCCTCTCAAGGTCCCCTCTCCAGTCTGTCGTCTTTTCATCCCACGACATTGTCCTCGGATCTCCACAAAACGAGACATGTTGTTTAAAACGTCCATATATATTACATAACGTGTTGTTTTGAAACCCAACAGCAGCTTTTGAATCTGCTTGTGAGACGATCAATCTTGTAATAATCATTCTATTTCATAGGCCTAATATATATTGTAATGGTTGACATCCCTCAGTAGTAGCTCTTGATTGTGCTGCGTATGTTGAGGTGGTTGTGGTAGATCTCAGGAGACATATCATAAGCCCTTATGTCTAATAGAATTGGTAGTCCGTGAATCGTCTTAAGTCATTTATATTCATGGTATTGATGGTTATGAGTACAGTCGTGGCCAAAAGTTTTGAGAATGACACATATATTAATTTCCACAAAGTTTGCTGCTTCAGTGTCTTTAGATATTTTTGTCAGATGTTACTATGGAATACTGAAGTATAATTACAAGCATTTCATAAGTGTCAAAGGCTTTTATTGACAATTACATGAAGTTGATGCAAAGAGTCAATATTTGCGGTGTTGCCCTTCTTTTTCAAGACCTCTGCAATCCGCCCTGGCATGCTGTCAATTAACTTCTGGGCCACATCCTGACTGATGGCAGCCCATTCTTGCCTAATCAATGCTTGGAGTTTGTCAGAATTTGTGGGTTTTTGTTTGTCCACCCGCCTCTTGAGGATTGACCACAAGTTCTCAATGGGATTAAGGTCTGGGGAGTTTGCTGGCCATGGACCCAAAATATCGATGTTTTGTTCCCCGAGCCACTTAGTTATCACTTTTGCCTTATGGTAAGGTGCTCCATCATGCTGGAAAAGGCATTGTTCGTCACCAAACTGTTCCTGGATGGTTGGGAGAAGTTGCTCTCAGAGGATGTGTTGGTACCATTCTTTATTCATGGCTGTGTTCTTAGGCAGAATTGTGAGTGAGCACACTCCCTTGGCTGAGAAGCAACCCCAAACATGAATGGTCTCAGGATGCTTTACTGTTGGCATGACACAGGACTGATGGTAGTGCTCACCTTGTCTTCTCCGGACAAGCTTTTTTCCGGATGCCCCAAACAATCGGAAAGGGGATTCATCAGAGAAAATGACTTTACCCCAGTCCTCAGCAATCCAATCCCTGTACCTTCTGCAGAATATCAGTCTGTCCCTGATGTTTTTCCTGGAGAGAAGTGGCTTCTTTGCTGCCCTTCTTGACACCAGGCCATCCTCCAAAAGTCTTCGCCTCACAGTGCGTGCAGATGCACTCACACCTGCCTGCTGCCATTCCTGAGCAAGCTCTGTACTGGTGGTGCCTCGATCTCGCAGCTGAATCAACTTTTGGAGACGGTCCTGGCGCTTGCTGGACTTTCTTTGGCGCCCTAAAGCCTTCTTCACAATAATTGAACCGCTCTCCTTGAAGTTCTTGATGAACCGATAAATGGTTGATTTAGGTGCAATCTTACTGGCAGCAATATCCTTGCCTGTGAAGCCCTTTTTGTGCAAAACAATGATGACGACACGTTTCCTTGCAGGCAACCGTGGTTGACAGAGGAAGAACAATGATTCCAAGCACCACCCTACTTTTGAAGCTTCCAGTCTGTTATTCGAACTCAATCAGCATGACAGAGTGATTTCCAGCCTTGTCCTTGTCAACACTCACACCTGTGTTAACGAGAGAATCACTGACATGATGTCAACTGGTCCTTTTGTGGCAAGGCTGAAATGCAGTGGAAATGTTTTTGGGGGATTCAGTCAATTTGCATGTCAAAGAGGGACTTTGCAATTAATTGCAATTCATCTGATCACTCTTCATAATATCCTGGAGTATATGCAAATTGCCATCATACAAACTGAGGCAGCAGACTTTGTGAAAATGTATATTTGTGTCATTCTCAAAACTTTTGGCCACAACTGTAGAATCCATACTAGAGCATTGGCCTCTGATGCTCAACGTGTCCCTTCTCCACTTGTTAATGATGTAAGGTGCGTTTTACAGCGGGCATTCATTTGACACAGATAAAGACAGGGGCCCTGTCTCTGTTTGTTTTATAGCAGGAGAGCTGCTTCGTGCTGGAGTCAGACGAATGATTTGAAGCTTGCTACCACACTGATTTATCCTTGTAATACAGCGGTGGAAAGCTCAGAACGAGCAGTAAATCTCTCCTCGTAAAATGTAATATATAGCATTGAGCGGTAGCTGTGATACCCTGCTGCTTTCCAGCCCGGGACTACAGTATGCTATGAATGATTATCTACACCGCAGCAGTCCATCTTTAAAAGCTTTAGAATTCCTCACTAATGGACCTTTTCACAGAGTAACGGATTGACTACTTAATAATAATCCCCTTAGTTTGAAGTTTGTCAACCGAAAGGCATTTAGCGATAAATCCCTGAAGAGGACCTGTCTAGTTCGACAGAAGATGTAAATGTCAGATCTCAGATCAGATGTTGATCTATGCACTGTTTGGATCCAGGCTGGTTGTTTGAGCAGCTTAACCTTGGATGTCTCTCATAGTCGTCTCTTAATGGCTGCAGTGAGTACAGCAGATTGAGAACGTTCCTCCTGTTAGTGTTCTGGCAATCTGCTTTAGCACAGACAAGGTCCTATTTCTCTCTCTGTGTGTGAGAGTGAGAGAGAGAGAGAGAGAGAGAGAGAGAGAGATTGGCACCAGTGGGCTGTGTCAATCACAGCTCATTTTCTATCAGATGTTGTGAATCAGAAACAACACTTTAAGACAGCTGTCATACTGATGTGCTTTTCAGACTGCTGAGATCTAGGATGCATCCCTACTCCCTATATAGTGCACTACATTTTACCAGAGTCATATGGGCCCTAAAGAGAATTTGGGACGCAGTCCTAATGAATTATTCACAAGCTCCCTTGCTGTGCAACGTGCAGGTGATTGAACTCACACACGTGGTGAACACACTTGAACTTCCCCTACTTTCATCTTAGTGGGATCGTTTAGACATAAGGAACCTGGATTAGATTTAGTGGGCTATTTGGTTCTATTATCAGGGCCAGGTGTTTAGCCCCTGAGAGAGAAATCCCATGTCATCTCTGAAAATGCAGTAACTTTCCAAATGCCAATGTAACTTGTGGACTTGGTGAAGCCTGTCTCCTGTGGGCGTCATGTTGCTGTGTGTACCATCTGCATCCTAAAATCTGGTACCCTATATATAGTGTGTAGGGAATAGGGTGTGATTTGGGACTTAACCTGACTTTATGACTCATAAAACCAAACTAGGGCTGAGAACTGACTTCACGATACAATGTTATCACTCCACCAAATATCTCCTACATCTGCACATTGATCTGGTACTGGTACTCCCTGTATATAGCTCCACAGTGATCTGGTACTGGTACTCCCTGTATATAGCTCCACATTGATCTGATACTGGTACTCCCTGTATATAGCTCCACATTGATCTGGTACTCCCTGTATATAGCTCCACAGTGATCTGGTACTGGTACTCCCTGTATATAGCTCCATATTGATCTGGTACTGGTACTCCCTGTATATAGCTCCACAGTGATCTGGTACTCCCTGTATATAGCTCCACATTGATCTGGTACTCCCTGTATATAGCTCCACATTGATCTGGTACTGGTACTCCCTGTATATAGCTCCACATCGATCTGGTACTCCCTGTATATAGCTCCACATTGATCTGGTAGTCCCTGTATATAGCTTCACATTGATCTGGTACTGCTACTCCCTGTATATAGCTCCACATTGATCTCGTACTCCCTGTATATAGCTCCACATTGATCTGGTACTTCCTGTATATAGCTCCACATTGATCTTGTACTTCCTGTTTATAGCTTCACATTGATCTGGTACTGGTACTCCCTGTATATAGCTTCACATTGATCTGGTACTGGTACTCCCTGTATATAGCTCCACAGGGATCTGGTACTGGTACTCCCTGTATATAGCTCCACAGTGATCTGGTACTGGTACTCCCTGTATATAGCTCCACATTGATCTGGTACTGGTACTCCCTGTATATAGCTCCACATTGATCTGGTACTGGTACTCCCTGTATATAGCTCCACATTGATCTGGTACTCCCTGTATATAGCTTCACATTGATCTGGTACTCCCTATATATAGCTCCACGTTGATCTGGTACTCCCTATATATAGCTCCACATTGATCTGGTACTGGTACTCCCTGTATATAGCTTCACATTGATCTGGTACTGCTACTCCCTGTATATCACCACATTGATCTGGTACTTCCTGTATATAGCTTCACATTGATCTGGTACTGGTACTCCCTGTATATAGCTTCACATTGATCTGGTACTGGTACTCCCTGTATATAGCTCCACATTGATCTGGTACTTCCTGTATATAGCTCCACATTGATCTGGTACTGGTACTTCCTGTATATAGCTCCTCATTGATCTGGTACTGGTACTCCCTGTATATAGCTCCACATTGATCTGGTACTGGTACTACCTGTATATAGCTCCACATTGATCTGGTACTGGTACTCCCTGTATATAGCTCCACATTGATCTGGTACTGGTACTCCCTGTATATAGCTCCACATTGATCTGGTACTGGTACTCCCTGTAAATAGCTCCACAGTGATCTGGTACTGGTACTCCCTGTATATAGCTCCACATTGATCTGGTACTCGCTGTATATAGCTCCACATTGATCTGGTACTCCCTGTATATAGCTCCACATTGATCTGGTACTGGTACTCCCTGTATACCGCTCCACATTGATCTGGTACTGGTACTCCCTGTATATAGCTCCACATAGATCTGGTACTGGTCCTCCCTGTATATAGCTCTACATTGATCTGGTACTGGTACTCCCTGTATATAGCTCTACATTGATCTGGTACTGGTACTCCCTGTATATAGCTCCACATTGATCTGGTACTGGTACTCCCTGTATATAGCTCCACAGTGATCTGGTACTGGTACTCCCTGTATATAGCTCCACATTGATCTGATACTGGTACTCCCTGTATATAGCTCCACATTGATCTGGTACTCCCTGTATATAGCTCCACAGTGATCTGGTACTGGTACTCCCTGTATATAGCTCCATATTGATATGGTACTGGTACTCCCTGTATATAGCTCCACAGTGATCTGGTACTCCCTGTATATAGCTCCACATTGATCTGGTACTCCCTGTATATAGCTCCACATTGATCTGGTACTGGTACTCCCTGTATATAGCTCCATATTGATCTGGTACTGGTACTCCCTGTATATAGCTCCACATTGATCTGGTACTCCCTGTATATAGCTCCACATTGATCTGGTACTGGTACTCCCTGTATATAGCTCCACATTGATCTGGTACTCCCTGTATATAGCTTCACATTGATCTGGTACTGGTACTCCCTGTATATAGCTCCACATTGATCTGGTACTCCCTGTATATAGCTCCACATTGATCTGGTAGTCCCTGTATATAGCTTCACATTGATCTGGTACTGCTACTCCCTGTATATAGCTCCACATTGATCTCGTACTCCCTGTATATAGCTCCACATTGATCTGGTACTTCCTGTATATAGCTCCACATTGATCTGGTACTCCCTGTATATAGCTTCACATTGATCTGGTACTCCCTATATATAGCTCCACGTTGATCTGGTACTCCCTATATATAGCTCCACATTGATCTGGTACTGGTACTCCCTGTATATAGCTTCACATTGATCTGGTACTGCTACTCCCTGTATATCACCACATTGATCTGGTACTTCCTGTATATAGCTTCACATTGATCTGGTACTGGTACTCCCTGTATATAGCTCTACATTGATCTGGTACTGGTCCTCCCTGTATATAGCTCCACATAGATCTGGTACTGGTCCTCCCTGTATATAGCTCCACATTGATCTGGTACTGGTACTCCCTGTATATAGCTCCACATTGATCTGGTACTGTACTCCCTGTATATAGCTCCACATTGATCTGGTACTGGTACTCACTGTATATAGCTCCACATTGATCTGATACTGGTACTCCCTGTATATAGCTCCATATTGATCTGGTACTGGTGCTCCCTGTATATAGCTCCATATTGATCTGGTACTGGTACTCCCTGTATATATCTCCACATAGATCTGGTACTGGTACTCCCTGTATATAGCTCCACATTGATCTGGTACTCCCTGTATATAGCTCCATATTGATCTGGTACTGGTACTCCCTGTATATAGCTTCACATTGATCTGGTACTGGTACTCCCTGTATATAGCTTCACATTGATCTGGTACTGGTACTCCCTGTATATAGCTCCACATTGATCTGGTACTTCCTGTATATAGCTCCACATTGATCTGGTACTGGTACTTCCTGTATATAGCTCCTCATTGATCTGGTCCTGGTACTCCCTGTATATAGCTCCACATTGATCTGGTACTGGTACTACCTGTATATAGCTCCACATTGATCTGGTACTGGTACTCCCTGTATATAGCTCCACATTGATCTGGTACTGGTACTCCCTGTATATAGCTCCACATTGATCTGGTACTGGTACTCCCTGTAAATAGCTCCACAGTGATCTGGTACTGGTACTCCCTGTATATAGCTCCACATTGATCTGGTACTCGCTGTATATAGCTCCACATTGATCTGGTACTCCCTGTATATAGCTCCACATTGATCTGGTACTGGTACTCCCTGTATATCGCTCCACATTGATCTGGTACTGGTACTCCCTGTATATAGCTCCACATTGATCTGGTACTGGTCCTCCCTGTATATAGCTCTACATTGATCTGGTACTGGTACTCCCTGTATATAGCTCTACATTGATCTGGTACTGGTACTCCCTGTATATAGCTCCACATTGATCTGGTACTGGTACTCCCTGTATATAGCTCCACATAGATCTGGTACTGGTACTCCCTGTATATAGCTCCACATTGAGCTGGTACTCCCTGTATATTGCTCCACATTGATCTGGTACTGGTACTCCCTGTATATAGCTCTACATTGATCTGGTACTGGTACTCCCTGTATATATCTCCACATTGATCTGGTACAGGTACTCCCTGTATATAGCTCCACATTGAGCTGGTACTCCCTGTATATAGCTCCACATTGATCTGGTACTCCCTGTATATAGCTTCACATTGATCTGGTACTCCCTATATATAGCTCCACGTTGATCTGGTACTCCCTATATATAGCTCCACATTGATCTGGTACTGGTACTCCCTGTATATAGCTTCACATTGATCTGGTACTGCTACTCCCTGTATATCACCACATTGATCTGGTACTTCCTGTATATAGCTTCACATTGATCTGGTACTGGTACTCCCTGTATATAGCTCTACATTGATCTGGTACTGGTCCTCCCTGTATATAGCTCCACATAGATCTGGTACTGGTCCTCCCTGTATATAGCTCCACATTGATCTGGTACTGGTACTCCCTGTATATAGCTCCACATTGATCTGGTACTGTACTCCCTGTATATAGCTCCACATTGATCTGGTACTGGTACTCCCTGTATATAGCTCCACATTGATCTGATACTGGTACTCCCTGTATATAGCTCCATATTGATCTGGTACTGGTGCTCCCTGTATATAGCTCCATATTGATCTGGTACTGGTACTCCCTGTATATATCTCCACATAGATCTGGTACTGGTACTCCCTGTATATAGCTCCACATTGATCTGGTACTCCCTGTATATAGCTCCATATTGATCTGGTACTGGTACTCCCTGTATATAGCTTCACATTGATCTGGTACTGGTACTCCCTGTATATAGCTTCACATTGATCTGGTACTGGTACTCCCTGTATATAGCTCCACATTGATCTGGTACTTCCTGTATATAGCTCCACATTGATCTGGTACTGGTACTTCCTGTATATAGCTCCTCATTGATCTGGTCCTGGTACTCCCTGTATATAGCTCCACATTGATCTGGTACTGGTACTACCTGTATATAGCTCCACATTGATCTGGTACTGGTACTCCCTGTATATAGCTACACATTGATCTGGTACTGGTACTCCCTGTATATAGCTCCACATTGATCTGGTACTGGTACTCCCTGTAAATAGCTCCACAGTGATCTGGTACTGGTACTCCCTGTATATAGCTCCACATTGATCTGGTACTCGCTGTATATAGCTCCACATTGATCTGGTACTCCCTGTATATAGCTCCACATTGATCTGGTACTGGTACTCCCTGTATATCGCTCCACATTGATCTGGTACTGGTACTCCCTGTATATAGCTCCACATAGATCTGGTACTGGTCCTCCCTGTATATAGCTCTACATTGATCTGGTACTGGTACTCCCTGTATATAGCTCTACATTGATCTGGTACTGGTACTCCCTGTATATAGCTCCACATTGATCTGGTACTGGTACTCCCTGTATATAGCTCCACATAGATCTGGTACTGGTACTCCCTGTATATAGCTCCACATTGAGCTGGTACTCCCTGTATATAGCTCCACATTGATCTGGTACTGGTACTCCCTGTATATAGCTCCACATTGATCTGGTACTCCCTGTATATAGCTTCACATTGATCTGGTACTCCCTATATATAGCTCCACGTTGATCTGGTACTCCCTATATATAGCTCCACATTGATCTGGTACTGGTACTCCCTGTATATAGCTTCACATTGATCTGGTACTGCTACTCCCTGTATATCACCACATTGATCTGGTGCTTCCTGTATATAGCTTCACATTGATCTGGTACTGGTACTCCCTGTATATAGCTCTACATTGATCTGGTACTGGTCCTCCCTGTATATAGCTCCACATAGATCTGGTACTGGTCCTCCCTGTATATAGCTCCACATTGATCTGGTACTGGTCCTCCCTGTATATAGCTCCACATAGATCTGGTACTGGTCCTCCCTGTATATAGCTCCACATTGATCTGGTACTGTACTCCCTGTATATAGCTCCACATTGATCTGGTACTGGTACTCCCTGTATATAGCTCCACATTGATCTGATACTGGTACTCCCTGTATATAGCTCCATATTGATCTGGTACTGGTGCTCCCTGTATATAGCTCCATATTGATCTGGTACTGGTACTCCCTGTATATATCTCCACATAGATCTGGTACTGGTACTCCCTGTATATAGCTCCACATTGATCTGGTACTCCCTGTATATAGCTCCATATTGATCTGGTACTGGTACTCCCTGTATATAGCTCCATATTGATCTGGTACTGGTACTTCCTGTATATAGCTCCACATTGATCTGGTACTGGTACTCCCTGTATATAGCTCCACATTGATCTGGTACTGGTACTCCCTGTATATAGCTCCACATTGATCTGGTACTGGTACTCCCTGTATATAGCTCCACATTGATCTGGTACTGGTACTCCCTGTATATAGCTCCACAGTGATCTGATACTGGTACTCCCTGTATATAGCTCCACATTGATCTGGTACTGGTACTCCCTGTATATAGCTCCACATTGATCTGGTACTGGTACTCCCTGTATATAGCTCCACATTGATCTGGTACTGGTACTCCCTGTATATAGCTCCACATTGATCTGGTACTGGTACTCCCTGTATATAGCTCCACATTGATCTGGTACTGGTACTCCCTGTATATAGCTCCACATTGATCTGGTACTGGTACTCCCTGTATATAGCTCCACATTGATCTGGTACTGGTACTCCCTGTATATAGCTCCACAGTGATCTGGTACTGGTACTCCCTGTATATAGCTCCACATTGATCTGGTACTGGTACTCCTTGTATATAGCTCCACATTGATCTGGTACTGGTACTCCCTGTATATAGCTCCACATTGATCTGGTACTGGTACTCCCTGTATATAGCTCCACATTGATCTGGTACTGGTACTCCCTGTATATAGCTCCACAGTGATCTGGTACTGGTACTCCCTGTATATAGCTCCACAGTGATCTGGTACTCCCTGTATATAGCTCCATTCTTGTGTATTTCTTTATTATTATTAAATATATTTTGATTTGTTTAACCCATTTTTGGTTACTACATGATTCCATGTGTGTTATTTCATATTTTTGATGTCTTCACTATTATTCTAGAATGTAGAAAATAGTAAAAATTAAAGAAAAACCCCTGAATGAGTAGGTGTTCTAAAACTTTTGACCGGTAGTGTACATGTAGTGTGATTTTACATCAATTTGATATTCCAAACATATTGCTCACCTCATGTCTGCTGCAGAGACAAGAGGGACCATGAGAAAGTGAGTTTCGATTGGTCAGGGAAATGAAAGTGCTGAGACCATGTTGGCTCACTATTTCAAAAGAAGATGGAGAACCAGCTATAGGATGAAAAACACTCTTCCTACAGTAGCGCTACACAGAGGCAAATGTTGATATATCATCCAAAAATATTATTGTGATATGTAACTATACTTTTTTTTCCCCCACATCACTAATCCAAATGATATTATCAATCTATAACTGTGTGCCTCTGTGTCTGTCCTTCCTGACTCTGCGCTCATTACAAAATGGGCTGTGACGATGGAGGCACTGGCCATGAAATATTCAGAGGGACTGGAGCCTTCTGGTGAAGAGCAGGGCCTGTACACAGGGGACTGCTGCTGTTCTCTCACTACAGCCACTGGGGTTTTAAAGAGGGAGCTCAGCTGTGGTTGGCTTGCTGGATAGTACTCTCCATTTAGTCTGACCTTGCTGACGGACGGTGTTAGGTGGCTCTGGAGTAAAGTTTCCCCTAGGTACAGATCTAGGATCAGATTCCCCTTCCCAAATCCGAACCTTAACCAAGTGGGGAAAATGCACAACTGACCCAAGATCAGCGTCTAGGGGCAACTTCACCCTACACCATTTCAGTGCCTCAGGGACACATGGAGGACGTTTGGGCTGATTGGTTTCTCTCTTTTCAGGTTTCGACCGGGGGAAAGAAGATTCCCTGCCTCCGAAAGAGGACTCCTCTCACTCCATATCCATATCCAAGAGCAAGGTACGGTCCAAAAATACACCCCAGACTTCCTCTCCTCTCACAGCTCTCCTGTCCTTTCTCTCTTTACAGGACGTACAAGGACAGAAAACATACCCATCCACTCACTCTGAGGCAGAAACTTTTGAAATCGACTTTATTTCTTTGGCCAAAGTTCCCAACCATTAAAGCCTCATGCTTTACCATCAACTCTTTATGAGCAAGTAGGAGAGGAGAGTAGGAGAGTAGAGTAGAGTAGGAAGGGAGAGTGTAGGAGAGTGTAGGAGAGTAGAGGAGAGTAGGAGAGGAGAGGAGAGTAGGAAGGGAGGGTGCTGATAAAACCCCATTTCAGTGTGTAAGACATACTCTCTTGTCTCATTAGGACTAAGGGAGTTACTGTAAAAGAACAAGCCAACAACTTCAACCTCGCCACGGCTGTGAGCTTCATTCATTATTAATCACATGTACATCAAACGATCATCAACTAGGCCTCTCTCAACAGAACCCACTGTTCAACTTCCAATGAGAACTAAGGCCTAGGGTTGCAAAATTCTGGTTACTTTCCCAAACATCCAAGGTTTGTTAGAAATCCTGGTTGGTGGATTCCATTGAATAGGAGAGAGAAAGAGAGGAGAGTGTGCTGAAACAGCAGTGGGCTGGATCTGGACCCACGCGCTACAGCGCTATATTTGTTCTGTTTTTCCAATAATAAAACAGTGACAGCATAAATATATACATAAATACAGACATGCCTATAGACAACCACAACACAGGACAATAACAAAACAAATGCACCAGCCAGAAAAAGGTTTACATTGTGCATATCTCAAACTAGGAATGAGATGGACTAAGTTCAGGATATCTCCTTATTTTGGATGTTATGAAGGAGATGTCTGAGGACCAGGTGTATATTACTGTCGTGGCTTCTTCTCTGTGGATTCTAGCGCTGGACCTCTCCAGAGTTAAGATGTCTCTGCCTCAAGACACCATGTTGAGTTAGCCAGCTGAAGTGCTTGGGTTTTGATGCAGCATTCACATTATGAGCACCCCACGTAGGCTAATCAAATGCCGCTGACAAGGGAGACTAGATAAAAATGCAAAGACGTTTGACTAGTTGAAAGACTTGCTGTGTCACGATCTTCAAAGCTATCAACTGAGACAATTTTTTGATGGTTCTTCACTTTTCTCCACTGAAAACTTTGCATCACTTTTTTAAAAACTTTGGGTTGATTTTTAGTCTTCAGAACCTTCTTAATACAGTACCTAATCAAGGTAGTTCTCAACATTTTCAACAAAACTTTTTCTCAAGTATTTCCTGTTCTTATTTTCAATTGAGTTCAGACTGAAGAGAAAATCAGCAGACCAATCAGTCAGTGTCAGTCAGACAGAGAGTGAGTGAGGCTGTTTCTCAATGTTAGGCACTGCTGTTGAATTTACAGTTTGGATGGTAGGTGTTAGAATAGTCCTCTCCTCTTTACTCCAGTCCTCTCCTCTTTACTCCAGTCCTCTCCTCTTTACTCCAGTCCTCTCCTCTTTACTCCAGTCCTCTCCTCTTTAGCCCAGTCCTCTCCTCTCTTTACACCAGTCCTCTCCCCTCTTCTTTACTCCAGTCCTCTCCTCTTTAGCCCAGTCCTCTCCTCTCTTTACACCAGTCCTCTCCCCTCTTCTTTACTCCAGTCCTCTCCTCTTTAGCCCAGTCCTCTCCTCTCTTTACACCAGTCCTCTCCCCTCTTCTTTACTCCAGTCCTCTCCCCTTTTCTTTACCCCAGTCCTCTGCTCTCCTCTTTACTCCAGTCCTCTCCTCTTTACTCCAGTCCTCTCCTCTTTACTCCAGTCCTCTCCTCTTTACTCCAGTCCTCTCCTCTTTACTCCAGTCTTCTGCTCTCCTCTCGTCGCCTCTCCTCCTCTTTACTCCAGTCCTCTCCTCTTTACTCCAGTCCTCTGCTCTCTCCTCTTTACTCCAGTCCTCTCCCCGCCTCTTTATTCCAGTCCTCTCCTCTTTACTCCAGTCCTCTCCTCTTTACTCCAGTCCTCTCCTCTTTACTCCAGTCCTCTCCTCTTTACTCCAGTCCTCTCCTCTTTACTCCAGTCCTCTCCTCTTTACTCCAGTCCTCTCCTCTTTACTCCAGTCCCCTCCTCTTTACTCCAGTCTCCTCCTCTTTACTCCAGTCCTCTCCTCTTTACTCCAGTCCTCTCCTCTTTACTCCAGTCCTCTCCTCTTTACTCCAGTCCTCTCCTCTTTATTCCAGTCCTCTCCTCTTTACTCCAGTCCTCTCCTCTTTACTCCAGTCCTCTCCTCTTTACTCCAGTCCTCTCCTCTTTACTCCAGTCCCCTCTTCTTCACTCCAGTCCTCTCCTCTTTACTCCAGTCCTCTCTTTACTCCAGTCCTCTCCTCTCTTTACTCCAGTCCTCTCCTCTTTACTCCAGTCCTCTCCTCTTTATTCCAGTCCTCTCCTCTTTACTCTAGTCCTCTCCTCTTTACTCCAGTATCCTCCTCTTTACTCCAGTCCTCTCCTCTTTACTCCAGTCCTCTGCTCTGCTCTCCTCTCCCCTCCCCTCTACCTACCAGTTTTTTCTGAGCCGTTAAGTGGCCCTGCCTCATGAAGCTCTCACCCTGCTCTCACTGTCTACTCTCTGCTAATGGAACTCTATTAGGCCCTGGCTTCAGCTAAGAGTCATGCCTGTGTAGAATCCAGCTCCTTGGTTAGCGTTAGCCAAGCTAGCGCAGGACTAAACAAAGGGCTTGACAGGCTGAGCAGGGCATAAGGTAAGGCCCACAGCGTTGTTCGTGGTAGCCTCAGCTGAGACTGCTATTACTATTGCAGGACTTCCATTGGGGCTGTGATCATGGTGGTATTAGAGGCCTGTTGTCTTCCAGGTGTCAGGATACTCTCAAGGCTCCTTTATTGAGATTCACTTCAGAAGACAAAAAAGCAGGGGGTTGTCTTAAACCAAGGGTGCCTCCAGACTCCAGATGAGTGTGTGTGTACCTAGTATGATTGCGTAAATCAATCTGACTGGTGCTAAAGTTTGAGTGGCGCCCAGCCAACTGTAATACAGCAGTCTATTGGATGGGAATAATGGTTTCCCAGGGACTCAAAGTGCTTTACATAGTGAGAGGGGTAACTCACCTCATCCAACCGCCAATGTGTAGCACCCACCCACCCCAGTTTGGGCCAGACAGCTCCCCAGTTTGGGCCAGACAGCTCCCCAGTTCCCCAGTTTGGGCCAGACAGCTCCCCAGTTTGGGCCAGACAGCTCCCCAGTTTGGGCCAGACAGCTCCCCAGTTTGGGCCAGACAGTTCCCCAGTTTGGGCCAGACAGCTCCCCAGTTTGGGCCAGACAGCTCCCCAGTTTGGGCCAGACAGCTCCCCAGTTCCCCAGTTTGGGCCAGACAGCTCCCCAGTTTGGGCCAGACAGCTCCCCAGTTTGGGCCAGACAGCTCCCCACATGCTCATCACATCCAGTAATACAGTAAGACTTCTGTCCTAGTGTGACCAGATGGAAACTGTTTGTCTCACAGGTTAGAAGGGAACTAGTGAGCCATTCCCAGCTGACTATAAGCTCACTTCCTCCCACATGTCTCCACAGTCAGAGTCCAAGCTCTACAATGGCTCCGACAAGGATGTTTCGTTGTCCGGTAACAAGCTCACCAAGAAGGAGTCGCTCAAGGTAAGTAGGGAGACTTACAGCAGAGACCAGCCTAAGGATGATCTTATAGTAAGTAGCTTGTCAGAACGGCCCTTGGGGCCTGTTTCTGTAGCGTGAGGCAGCTTGATGTAGAAGTACAACCCCTGGACAGGACTCTTGACGTTAGGGGAAACACTGTAGCATGATGTTTGTGTGTGGCCCCTGCAGGTACAGCTAGGGGAAACACTGTAGCATGATGTTTGTGTGTGGCCCCTGCAGGTACAGCTAGGGGAAACACTGTAGCATGATGTTTGTGTGGCCCCTGCAGGTACAGCTAGGGGAAACACTGTAGCGTGATGTTTGTGTGGCCCCTGCAGGTACAGCTAGGGGAAACACTGTAGCATGATGTTTGTGTGGCCCCTGCAGGTACAGCTAGGGGAAACACTGTAGCGTGATGTTTGTGTGTGGCCCCTGCAGGTACAGCTAGGGGAAACACTGTAGCGTGATGTTTGTGTGTGGCCCCTGCAGGTACAGCTAGGGGAAACACTGTAGCGTGATGTTTGTGTGTGGCCCCTGCAGGTACAGCTAGGGGAAACACTGTAGCGTGATGTTTGTGTGGCCCCTGCAGGTACAGCTAGGGGAAACACTGTAGCATGATGTTTGTGTGTGGCCCCTGCAGGTGCAGAAGAAAAACTACCGCGAGGAGAAGAAGAGAGCCACCAAGGAGCTCCTCAGCACCATCACAGACCCCTCTGTTATTGTCATGGCTGACTGGCTCAAGGTTCGACTTGCCCTGCTTCTTGTTTCTGGACTGTACACAACGTTTCTGGACTGTACACAACGTTTCAGGACTGTACATTACTTGAATATTACTGTACATGCAACAAACTGTAAAGCCATAACAATCTGCTATAATGTATTGAAGTTTCTCCAGAATTTTCAAAAGTGAAATAGATA
>NC_042996.1:2022121-2036209 GCF_901001165.1 Salmo trutta
AGTGACACATCAGAACGCCAGGATGACTCCTACATTGACCTTGACCCCAACGAGGCCCTGCGGGAGACTCCGTACCTGGAGCAGTCCCACGAGGAGCTGGGAGAGGTGAGGAATGATGTGTAGTCAGTACCGCTGGCTCTTATTGGTCAGGCGGACTGAGCCCAGCTTACTCTGTATAAATGCATCTGATTGGACAAGCGATGTGAGAATTTTCCACCAAGGAAAGTTCGACTCAGTAACATTGAAGACAATCAGCTTGATTTGTTATTTTTTAAGATTCAAGGCCTCAGAGAATATACTTAAGAGAAAACAAGTGGCATTTCTTTGAATACAGTGGGAACACTTGATAAAACTTGGTTTAAAATGAGGACGAGTTAGATGATACTGGGAACTGAATGAATTTAACGCGGGGGGGCTGCCTTAATCGACATCATCGGCGCCCGGGGAGTAGTTGTTGGGGGTTAACTGCCTTGCTCAAGGGCAGAACGGCAGATTTTTCCACCTTGCCAGCTCGAGGATTCGAACCAGAGACTTTTCAGTTACTGGCCCAACAGCCTTAACCGCTATGCTAGCTGCCGCCACGCTGGTTGAAAGAGAAGTGAAAGGAGCAGAGTCGAGGCGTCCATCGAGTGGTGTGTGTGGGCAGCAGTCATCAGAGTGAAGCCTCAGACAGCCCCTAAATCAACCTGTCTGTGATCTCTCTCTAACCCTCTATCACTGTCTTATGTCCCATTGTCTAACGTATTTTAGTCTGACACGTTGGAACCTAAATTACGTGACAAGTAATCAGGACGTCCATCTCTTCTGCCACAGTTCCCCTGCAGTATGTAGAATGTTATACATGACAAGACCGTACTCCATTAGAATTAGACTTGTCAACAAGTCTTTAGAGGTTTGATGGAGCTTCGTAAATTATTTGTTCATGATTATGAAATCTTCAGCACTATTAATATAGCCTTAGCCAAGTGCCACAGGCAGGGCATGAAGAAATGATATTTGAAAGTGTTTGCGTGTGTATACCTGCCTGTGTGAAATCCCTCCCAGCTGTTCTGTGCTGAATTAGAATTGTCATTTTCGATAGCTCGAATTAAACAGCCAGCAGATGCTAAACTGGGAAGACCAGAGATGTGAATAATGAACCGATTGATAACTGAGGAAGTTTTTCAGACTGGAGAGATGTTCATACTGAATAATATCACGGAGCAACTCCATAATGTGCTTGTATCATATAGGTATATTCTCCAACCCTATGTGAATACTGTGACCTTACATAGCCCATCACCTAGCAACCTCATCAACAGGTTTGGATCTCTTGGCGCAACAGCTACGATGTTGACTTTACAGTTGCTGAAGCGGCTTCAAGACCCGGTCGGGACTAACCCCAGAATTCATTCAATATGAAAGTGTGTGTGGTGTGTACAGTGAATCACCAAACCTTTACATGTGTGTGTCCCAGGCTGGTGAGGCGTCCCAGACAGAGACGGTGTCGGAGGAGAATAAGTCTCTGATCTGGACGCTGCTGAAGCAGGTCAGGCCTGGGATGGACCTGTCTAAAGTGGTCCTGCCCACCTTCATCCTGGAGCCACGCTCCTTCCTGGACAAGCTGTCCGACTACTACTACCATGCTGACTTCCTCTCTGAGTAAGTACTGCTACCATGCTGACTTCCTCTCTGAGTCAGTACTACTACCATGCTGACTTCCTCTCTGAGTAAGTACTGCTACCATGCTGACTTCCTCTCTGAGTCAGTACTGCTACCATGCTGACTTCCTCTCTGAGTAAGTACTGCTACCATGCTGACTTCCTCTCTGAGTAAGTACTGCTACCATGCTGACTTCCTCTCTGAGTCAGTACTACCACCATGCTGACTTCCTCTCTGAGTAAGTACTGCTACCATGCTGACTTCCTCTCTGAGTCAGTACTACTACCATGCTGACTTCCTCTCTGAGTCAGTACTACTACCATGCTGACTTCCTCTCTGAGTCAGTACTACTACCATGCTGACTTCCTCTCTGAGTCAGTACTACTACCATGCTGACTTCCTCTCTGAGTCAGTACTACTACCATGCTGACTTCCTCTCTGAGTCAGTACTACTACCATGCTGACTTCCTCTCTGAGTCAGTACTACTACCATGCTGACTTCCTCTCTGAGTCAGTACTGCTACCATGCTGACTTCCTCTCTGAGTCAGTACTACTACCATGCTGACTTCCTCTCTGAGTCAGTACTACTACCATGCTGACTTCCTCTCTGAGTCAGTACTCCTACCATGCTGACTTCCTCTCTGAGTCAGTACTGCTACCATGCTGACTTCCTCTCTGAGTCAGTACTACTACCATGCTGACTTCCTCTCTGAGTCAGAACTACTACCATGCTGACTTCCTCTCTGAGTCAGTACTACTACCATGCTGACTTCCTCTCTGAGTCAGTACTACTACCATGCTGACTTCCTCTGAGTCAGTACTATTACCATGCTGACTTCCTCTCTGAGTCAGTACTATTACCATGCTGACTTCCTCTCTGAGTCAGTACTACTACCATGCTGACTTCCTCTCTGAGTCAGTACTACTACCATGCTGACTTCCTCTCTGAGTAAGTACTGCTACCATGCTGACTTCCTCTCTGAGTCAGTTCTGCTACCATGCTGACTTCCTCTCTGAGTCAGTACTACTACCATGCTGACTTCCTCTGAGTCAGTACTGCTACCATGCTGACTTCCTCTCTGAGTCAGTACTACCACCATGCTGACTTCCTCTCTGAGTCAGTACTACCACCATGCTGACTTCCTCTCTGAGTCAGTACTACTACCATGCTGACTTCCTCTCTGAGTCAGTACTACTACCATGCTGACTTCCTCTCTGAGTCAGTACTACTACCATGCTGACTTCCTCTCTGAGTCAGTACTACTACCATGCTGACTTCCTCTCTGAGTCAGTACTACTACCATGCTGACTTCCTCTCTGAGTCAGTACTACTACCATGCTGACTTCCTCTCTGAGTCAGTACTACTACCATGCTGACTTCCTCTCTGAGTAAGTACTGCTACCATGCTGACTTCCTCTCTGAGTCAGTACTACTACCATGCTGACTTCCTCTCTGAGTCAGTACTACTACCATGCTGACTTCCTCTCTGAGTCAGTACTACTACCATGCTGACTTCCTCTCTGAGTAAGTACTGCTACCATGCTGACTTCCTCTCTGAGTCAGTACTACTACCATGCTGACTTCCTCTCTGAGTCAGTACTACTACCATGCTGACTTCCTCTCTGAGTCAGTACTACTACCATGCTGACTTCCTCTCTGAGTAAGTACTACCACCATGCTGACTTCCTCTCTGAGTCAGTACTACTACCATGCTGACTTCCTCTCTGAGTCAGTACTACCACCATGCTGACTTCCTCTCTGAGTCAGTACTACTACCATGCTGACTTCCTCTCTGAGTCAGTACTACTACCATGCTGACTTCCTCTGAGTCAGTACTGCTACCATGCTGACTTCCTCTCTGAGTCAGTATTACTACCATGCTGACTTCCTCTCTGAGTAAGTACTGCTACCATGCTGACTTCCTCTCTGAGTCAGTACTGCTACCATGCTGACTTCCTCTCTGAGTCAGTTCTACTACCATGCTGACTTCCTCTGAGTCAGTACCACTACCATGCTGACTTCCTCTCTGAGTCAGTACCACTACCATGCTGACTTCCTCTCTGAGTCAGTACTACTACCATGCTGACTTCCTCTCTGAGTCAGAACTACGGTTGTAATGATGTCGTTTTAACTAGTATTGCCTGCTGGGACAGTACTACCAAGCTGACCAATCAAAGGTCTTATATAGTAGGACATTACTACCAAGCTGACCAATCAAAGGTCTTATATAGTAGGACAGTACTACCAAGCTGACCAATCAAAGGTCTTATGTAGTAGGACAGTACTACCAAGCTGACCAATCAAAGGTCTTATATAGTAGGACAGTACTACCAAGCTGACCAATCAAAGGTCTTATATAGTAGGACAGTACTACCAAGCTGACCAATCAAAGGTCTTATATAGTAGGACAGTACTACCAAGCTGACCAATCAAAGGTCTTCTATAGTAGGACAGTACAGTCAGACCTGCCAAAGATACAGACAAATATTCAAAGATGTATCTTTAACTTGATTTAGGTCCTCATTGCGATTTGATGTTGATCATTTCCAGGGCAGCTGTGGAGGAGAATGCCTACAACAGGATGAAGAAAGTAGTGAAGTGGTATATCTCTGGATTCTACAAAAAGCCACAGGTGATTAGAACATTCACTTAAAATCACTGTTTCAGCAGGGTCATGTTCATTAGGAAAACAGTGGAAAACATTTTTCAAAAAAGAAAAGTAAGTGTTTCTTACTGGATAGGACCTGGTAGTCCCTCAATTTCAGTCCATTTCTTCTGTTAGGTGCCTAATGAACACGACTCTGTTGTGGATGTGACAAGATGTCCCTCGGTATCTCTACCATTCAGCGGACGTATCTAAAGCTCAGTTTTTCCTCCTTCTGAAAACCAGGGACTGAAGAAGCCATATAACCCCATCATCGGTGAGACCTACCGCTGCATGTGGCTCCATAGCAAGACCAACAGCAAGACCTTCTACATTTCTGAACAGGTGACAGAGCCAGGAGGGGAGACTACTCCCTAATATGTGATTGTCTGGTTGGGATTTTTAATCTGACATTTGAGCAATTGATTCACCTAGTAGTTATTGTGTAAATTATGGATGTGTGGGGGAGTGGATGGATGGAACGATGGATGGGTTGGTGGATGGATAGATGGAACGATGGATGGGTTGGTGGATGGATAGATGGAACGATGGATGGGTTGGTGGATGGATAGATGGATATACGGGTTGGTGGACGGACGGATTGATGGATATACGGGTTGGTGGACGGACGGGATTGATGGATATACGGGTTGGTGGATGGATAGATGGATATACGGGTTGGTGGACGGACGGATTGATGGATATACGGGTTGGTGGACGGACGGGATTGATGGATATACGGGTTGGTGGACAGATGGATTGATGGATATACGGGTTGGTGGACGGACAGATTGATGGATATACGGGTTGGTGGACGGATGGATTGATGGATATACGGGTTGGTGGACGGACAGATTGATGGATATACGGGTTGGTGGACGGATGGATTGATGGATATACGGGGTTGGTGGACGGACAGATTGATGGATATACGGGTTGGTGGACGGATGGATTGATGGATATACGGGTTGGTGGACGGACGGATTGATGGATATACGGGTTGGTGGACGGATGGATTGATGGATATACGGGTTGGTGGACAGATGGATTGATGGATATACGGGTTGGTGGACGGACGGATTGATGGATATACGGGTTGGTGGACGGACGGGATTGATGGATATACGGGTTGGTGGACAGATGGATTGATGGATATACGGGTTGGTGGACGGACAGATTGATGGATATACGGGTTGGTGGACGGATGGATTGATGGATATACGGGTTGGTGGACGGACAGATTGATGGATATACGGGTTGGTGGACGGATGGATTGATGGATATACGGGTTGGTGGACGGACAGATTGATGGATATACGGGTTGGTGGACGGATGGATTGATGGATATACGGGTTGGTGGACGGACGGATTGATGGATATACGGGTTGGTGGACGGATGGATTGATGGATATACGGGTTGGTGGACGGACAGATTGATGGATATACGGGTTGGTGGACGGATGGATCAACGGGTTGGTGGATGGATCGACGGATTGATGGATGGATGGATGGATGGATTGACGGGTTGGTGGATGGATAGATGGATGGACGGGTTGGTGGATGGATGGACGGGTTGGGGGATGGATAGATGGATGGACGGGTTGGTGGATGGATGGATGGATGGATGGACGGGTTGGTGAATGGATGGATGGACGGGTTGGTGGATGGATAGATGGATGGACGGGTTGGGGGGTGGATAGATGGATGGACGGGTTGGTGGATAGATGATGGATCGACGGATGGATGGTTGAATCGACGGGTTGGTGGATGGATGGACGGGTTGGTGGATGGATGGACGGGTTGGTGGATGGATGGATGGGTTGGTGAATGGATGGGTTGGTGGATGGATGGATGGATGGGTTGGGGGATGGATAGATGGATGGACGGGTTGGTGGATGGATGGATGGATGGATGGACGGGTTGGTGGAAGGATGGATGGACGGGTTGGTGGATGGATAGATGGATGGACGGGTTGGTGGATGGATAGATGGATGGACGGATGGCTGGTTGAATCGACGGGTTGGTGGATGAATCGACGGGTTGGTGGATGGATCGACGGGTTGGTGGATGGATGGGTTGGTGAATGGATGGATGGATGGATGGGTTGGTGGATGGATGGATGGATGAATGGATGGACGGGTTGGTGGATGGATCGACGGGTTGGTGGATGGATGGGTTGGTGGATGGACAGGTTGGTGGATGGATGGATGGATGGATGGATGGACAGGTTGGTGGATGGATGGATGGATGGACAGGTTGGTGGATGGATGGATGGACGGACTGGTTGGTGGATGGATTGACAGGTTGATGGATGGGTTGGTGGATGGATTGACAGGTTGATGGATGGGTTGGTGGATGGATGGATGGATGGATTGACAGGTTGGATGGGTTGGTGGATGGATGGATGGATGGACGGGTTGGTGGATGGATGGGTTGGTGGATGGACAGGTTGGTGGATGGATGGATGGACCGGTTGGTGGATGGATTGACAGGTGGATAGACGGATGGATGGACAGGTGAATGGATGGATGGATGGATGGACAGGTTGGTGGATGGATGGATGGACGGACCGGTTGGTGGATGGATTGACAGGTTGATGGATGGGTTGGTGGATGGATTGACTGGTTGATGGATGGGTTGATGGATGGATGGGTTGGTGGATGTATGAAAGAAGGATTGTGATAGGTTTTCAGAAGGTCTAGACTCTACAACATGACATCTTCTGGTAGACTGGCTATGATCAGGGCTAGCTTCCAGTACCTGTCCTCCTGACCTTTGACCAATCACCTTCAATCCCTGTCAGGTATCCCATCATCCTCCAGTGTCTGCGTTCTACGTCAGTAACAGGAAGGACGGCTTCTGTCTCAGCGGAAGCATCCTGGCCAAGTCCAAGTTCTACGGTACAACACACACTCATGTGCACACATATCTACATACATACACACACACACACACACACACACACACACACACACACCACACACACACACACACACACACACACACACACACACACCCACCTGACAAACAGCAAATGCGTATAGAGAGAGACGTCGGGCCTGTCTCATTATCAGTGGGAAGAGAACATTTGGTAACACATTTCTGCTGTAAAAAAAATATATATATATATAATTTTAAAGGCGCACCTAACAAATGTTTTATCTGTGTTAACACCCTTTCCTTGGTGTTGTCAGGACGATGTGTCTTCTTTGCAGGAAACTCCCTGTCGGCCATATTGGATGGAGAGGCTCGGCTCACCTTTCTCAACAGAGGAGAAGACTACGTCATGAACATGCCCTACGCCCACTGCAAAGGTCTGACCTCTTTTACTGACTGGAGTCTTACTGTGAAAGAAACACACATTACATTAAGGTCTGACCTCTTTTACTGACTGGAGTCTTACTGTGAAAGCAACACACATTACATTAAGGTCTGACCTCTTTTACTGACTGGAGTCTTACTGTGAAAGCAACACACATTACATTAAGGTCTGACCTCTTTTACTGACTGGAGTCTTACTGTGAAAGCAACACACATTACATTAAGGTCTGACCTCTTTTACTGACTGGAGTCTTACTGTGAAAGCAACACACATTACATTAAGGTCTGACCTCTTTACTGACTGGAGTCTTACTGTGAAAGCAACACACATTACATTAAGGTCTGACCTCTTTTACTGACTGGAGTCTTACTGTGAAAGCAACACACATTACATTAAGGTCTGACCTCTTTTACTGGCTGGAGTCTTACTGTGAAAGCAACACACATTACATTAAGGTCTGACCTCTTTTACTGACTGGAGTCTTACTGTGAAAGCAACACACATTACATTAATACCCATAGAATTATATATGCCCGCCTAATGTTCTTTGCAAGCTTACCAGGGTTGGGCTCAATTCAAATTGAAGTCAATTCAGGAAGTAAACTGAAATTAGAATTCAATAATTAAAAAGAGTCAATCTATTTTTAATGACTTCTTGTATACTAACTATCCTCCCTGTGTAGGGTACCATCTCTACTGTAGTGTATACTAACTATCCTCCCTCTGTAGGGTACCATCTCTATTGTAGGGTATACTAACTATCCTCCCTCTGTAGGGTACCATCTCTACTGTAGTGTATACTAACTATCCTCCCTCTGTAGGGTACCATCTCTATTGTAGTGTATACTAACTATCCTCCCTCTGTAGGGTACCATCTCTACTGTAGTGTATACTAACTACCCTCCCTCTCTCAGGCATCCTGTATGGCACCATGACTCTGGAGCTGGCAGGCCAGATCACCATTGCCTGTGAGAAGACAGGATACAGTGCCCAGCTCGAGTTCAAACTCAAGGTAGGAGGAAATAACGTGTTCTTTAGCTACAATCATTTAACTTTTAGTCTTTAATGAACAAAAGCTTCAAACTGCATTAGGCAGTTTTAGTGCTTGAAACTCTAATCAAGCTCTAGATGGGAGGGAGGGGGGCAACTCTCATCTTGGAGAGCTACAGGACCCACCTGCAGGCTTTTACTCCAGCCCCAATGGAGCACAACTGATTCTACTAATTAGCTGCTCAACAGGACCTTGATTAGCTGAATCAGGTGTTTTAAAGTGGGGTTGGAACAAAAGCCTGCATACCCAGTACCTAGCCGAGAGGAGGGTTGCCTGACCCACCCCTGTGCTGCATCTTGAACTTCAAAACACCAATACCAATGTGATGAATACTCCTTTCTGGAACACTTTATTTTACAGCCTTCTACTTACCAGGTAATACTTAGATAGTACTTGTTGAAGTGGTAGCTACCTAGAGTAATAGTATAGTTAGATTAGTAGCTATGTACACAGTTGTTTATTTTGAGACACAAGCATCAATATGTCCCATTTGGTACCAGGTAGTTACCAAGACTATGAGGTCATTACCAGAATTATCCTTGATGCCATGTAACATGGTTACCATGTCTCCACTTTGATGCCATGTAAATACCAGGTAAGAACCAGGTTAAACAGGGCTGTAACATAAAGCGTCACCCTCCCCGTCTCTTTTCAGCCGTTCTTGGGTAACAATGACAGTGTAAACCAGGTCTCTGGAAAGATCAAGCTGGGGAAGGAGGTGCTGGCTACGCTGGAGGGACACTGGGTAAGTTCATGATGTATCCAACAGAAGGAAAACTGACAAACAGTTTGGGACTGGAAATGCTTATTTTCGTTTTCCGTTGCAAAAGTTGGTGCCCTAATGAACACAACCCTACACTTCTCTTTAAAACCTCTTTGGGCTAGGTGGGGCGCTAGTGACCCACCTTAACAACATCCGGTGAAATTGCAGAGCGCGAAATTCAAAATACAAAAATCGTAATATTAAACATTCATGAAAATACAAGTGTCTTACGTTGTTTAAAAGCTTAACTTCTTGTTAATCCAACCACTTTGTCAGATTTCAAAAAGGCTTTACGGCGAAAGCATACCATGCGATTATCTGAGGGCAGCGCCCCACGTACAAAAGCATTAAAAACATTTTCCAAACCAGCAGAGGCGTCACAAAAGTCAGAAATAGCGATAAAATAAATCACTTACCTTTGAAGATTTTCCTCTGTTTGCAATCCCAAGGGTCCCAGTTACACAACAAATGTTTTTTTGTTCGATAAAGTCATTCTTTATATCCCCAAAAAGTCAGTTAAGTTGGCGCGTTTGATTCAGTAATCCACACGTTCCACTCGTTCAACATGCATACAAAGGAATCCCAAAAGTTACCAATAAACTTCGTCCAAACAAGTCAAACAACGTTTCTAATCAATCCCCTAATATGTAAATAAACGATCAAATTTAAGACGGAATGTAGTATGTTCAATTCCGGAGATAAATAACGAAGTGCGCGCCCTCATCCACACGCTCCACAAGACTACAGTCCAAAATGAGAGCCACCTTGAAAAACTACAATTACTAACTCATTTTTCAAAAAACAAGCCTGAAACCCTTTATAAAGACTGTTGACATCTAGTGGAAGCCATGGGAACTGCAATCTGGGAGGAATTCCTTTGAATATCCCATAGACAAGCATTTGAATGGGTGGTGACCTCAAAAAAAAAAAAAATCGGGTTTTCGCCTGCCATATCAGTTCTGTTATACTCACAGACATTATTTTAACAGTTTTAGAAACTTCAGTGTTTTCTATCCAATGCTACCAATTATATACATATCCTAGCTTCTGGGCCTGAGTAACAGGCAGTTTACTTTGGGCACGTCAGTCATCCGAACTTCGGAATACTGCCCCCTAGCCCACATGCATTGAATTTTTTAAAGGTTTCGAAGTATGGAAAGTTGTTATTTTCCACCCCAAAGGTCAAACTGACTTTAATTATGTCAGGAGACCTGACCTTGATGAAGTTTTAATGGAGGCCACCGAACATGCACTTTCACCTACCTGCTTAATGCATCCAAACTGTATGTAGATTTAAGTCACCAATTAAATGTAAAATGGGTTGTTTTCTGCACCAAAGGCCAGAGACACTGTTGAATACGTGCTGAGACTGTTAGTTTGTCAGGGTGACAGGCTGCGTACACAGTATATCATCATCAATATCAATATCTGTTAGTTTGTCAGGGTGACAGGCTGCGTACACAGTATATCCTCATCAATATCTGTTAGTTTGTCAGGGTGACAGGCTGCGTACACAGTATATCATCATCAATATCTGTTAGTTTGTCAGGGTGACAGGCTGCGTACACAGTATATCATCATCATCATCAATATCTGTTAGTTTGTCAGGGTGACAGGCTGCGTACACAGTATATCATCATCAATATCTGTTAGTTTGTCATGGTGACAGGCTGCGTACACAGTATATCATCATCATCAATAACTGTTAGTTTGTCATGGTGACAGGCTGCGTACACAGTATATCATCATCAATATCTGTTAGTTTGTCATGGTGACAGGCTGCATACACAATATATCATCATCAATATCAGTTAGTTTGTCAGGGTGACAGGCTGCGTACACAGTATGTCATCATCATCATCATCAATATCTGTTAGTTTGTCAGGGTGACAGGCTGCGTACACAGTATATCATCATCATCAATATCTGTTAGTTTGTCATGACAGGCTGCGTACACAGTATTATAATCAATATCTGTTAGTTTGTCATGGTGACAGGCTGCGTACAAAAATATCATCATCAATATCGTTAGTTTGTCATGGTGACAGGCTGCGTACACAAGTATATCATCATCATCAATATCTGTTAGTTTGTCAGGGTGACAGGCTGCGTACACAGTATATCATCATCATCATCAATATCTGTTAGTTTGTCAGGGTGACAGGCTGCGTACACAGTATATCATAATCAATATCTGTTAGTTTGTCATGGTGACAGGCTGCATACACAATATCATCATCAATATCTGTTAGTTGTCATGGACAGGCTGCGTACACAGTATATCATCATCAATATCTGTTAGTTTGTCATGGTGACAGGCTGCGTACACAGTATATCATCATCAATATCTGTTAGTTTGTCATGGTGACAGGCTGCGTACACAGTATATCATCATCAATATCTGTTAGTTTGTCATGGTGACAGGCTGCGTACACAGTATATCATCATCAATATCTGTTAGTTTGTCATGGTGACAGGCTGCGTACACAGTATATCATCATCATCAATATCTGTTAGTTTGTCAGGGTGACAGGCTGCGTACACAGTATATCATCATCATCAATATCTGTTAGTTTGTCATGGTGACAGGCTGCGTACACAGTATATCATCATCATCATCATCAATATCTGTTAGTTTGTCAGGGTGACAGGCTGCGTACACAGTATGTCATCATCATCATCAATATCAGTTAGTTTGTCAGGGTGACAGGCTGCGTACACAGTATATCATCATCAATATCTGTTAGTTTGTCATGGTGACAGGCTGCGTACACAGTATATCATCATCAATATCTGTTAGTTTGTCAGGGTGACAGGCTGCGTACACAGTATATCATCATCAATATCTGTTAGTTTGTCATGGTGACAGGCTGCGTACACAGTATATCATCATCAATATCTGTTAGTTTGTCATGGTGACAGGCTGCGTACACAGTATATCATCATCAATATCTGTTAGTTTGTCAGGGGTGACAGGCTGCGTACCAGTATGTCATCATCATCATCAATATCTGTTAGTTTGTCAGGGTGACAGGCTGCGTACACAGTATATCATCATCAATATCTGTTAGTTTGTCATGGTGACAGGCTGCGTACACAGTATATCATCATCAATATCTGTTAGTTTGTCAGGGTGACAGGCTGCGTACACAGTATGTCATCATCATCATCAATATCTGTTAGTTTGTCATGGTGACAGGCTGCGTACACAGTATATCATCATCAATATCTGTTAGTTTGTCATGGTGACAGGCTGCGTACACAGTATATCATCATCATCATCATCATCATCAATATCTGTTAGTTTGTCAGGGTGACAGGCTGCGTACACAGTATATCATCATCAATATCTGTTAGTTTGTTATGGTGACAGGCTGCGTACACAGTATATCATCATCATCAATATCAGTATCTGTTAGTTTGTCAGGGTGACAGGCTGCGTACACAGTATATCATCATCAATATCAATATCTGTTAGTTTGTCAGGGTGACAGGCTGCATACACAGTATATCATCATCAATATCTGTTAGTTTGTCAGGATTACAGGCTGCGTACACAGTATATCATCATCAATATCTGTTAGTTTGTCAGGATTACAGGCTGCGTACACAGTATATCATCATCAATATCTGTTAGTTTGTCAGGGTGACAGGCTGCATACACAGTATATCATCATCATCATCAATATCTGTTAGTTTGTCATGGTGACAGGCTGCGTACACAGTATATCATCATCAATATCAATATCTTTCTGCTGGATCCAGCTGGCTTTTACTGTGTTCTCTCCAAGCTGGGCCTCAGACAGACAGACAGACACAGACCGACAGACAGACACACAGGCACGGACAGGCAGGCAACAGGCTCCGACTGACAGACAGACAGACAGCCAGCCAGGCACGGACAGACAGACAGCCAGCCAGGCACGGACAGACAGACAGACAGCCAGGCACGGACAGACAGACAGCCAGCCAGGCACGGACAAACAGCCAGCCAGACACGGACAGACAGCCAGCCAGCCAGGCACGGAATGACAGACAGCCAGCCAGGCACGGACTGACAGACAGCCAGCCAGCCAGGCACGGACAGACAGACAGCCAGCCAGGCACGGACTGACAGACAGACAGCCAGCCAGGCACGGACTGACACAGACAGACAGACAGCCAGCCAAGCACGGACTGACACAGACAGACAGACAGCCAGCCAAGCACGGACTGACACAGACAGACAGACAGCCAGCCAGGCACGGACTGACACAGACAGACAGACAGACAGCCAGGCACGGACTGACAGACAGACAGACAGCCAGCCAGCCAGCCAGGCACGGACTGACAGACAGACAGACAGCCAGACAGGCACGGACTGACAGACAGACAGACAGCCAGCCAGGCACGGACTGACAGACAGACAGACACAGCCAGCCAGGCACGGACTGACAGACAGACAGCCAGCCAGGCACGGACTGACAGACAGACAGACAGACAGACAGCCAGCCAGGCACGGACTGACAGACAGCCAGACAGACAGGCACGGACTGACAGACAGACAGACAGCCAGGCACGGACTGACAGACAGACAGCCAGGCACGGACAGCCAGCCAGTCAGGCACGGACGGACAGACAGACAGCCAGCCAGGCACGGACGGACAGACAGCCAGCCAGACACGG